>NW_028136260.1:600000-773942 GCF_964662115.1 Mustela nivalis | reverse complement strand
AAGGTACAGCACGCCGCCCCAGGGAAGAGAAGGATCCCTTGGCCTTGGGTCTAGAAACGCTCGGGAGTCAGAATAGCCTGCCGAGGCACGAAGAGCAGGCCATGAGAAGACAAGTGTCCTCTACTCCCTGTGCGGAGAGATTGAAGCCTGGCTGCTAAGGAGACATGAGGGGACGACAAGGGCAAGGGTGCATGCTCCACTCTGAGGAAGGAGTCTGGGCAGAAGGCAGGCCTGTCCTGTGCCTCTGGTCCCAAGGGGAAAGCATCTCCTTGGCCACCTGTCCCAAGGGCAGACTTGGGCTTGCCACCAGGTGCCATACCCGGAACTCGCAGAAACAACCCCATGGAGAAACGTGCAGTCAGATGCCCTCTTCCACCAAGATGTGGCAGCATTGTGGGTGGTCGGGGTGTGCCGGGGAAAGAGTGGAGACAGTCCCCACCGTTCCCCATCCCAGTGCTCGGGCCCTGTGCAGGGATCCTGTTGCCTCCTCTCTCCTGTGGTGAAGGCACTGGCCTTGACCCCAAGTCTGCCCGAGCGCCGGAGCAAAAGGCAAAGCCTTACCTACGCCAGGAGATGGTAATAGGCATAGAGTGTCATGCTAGGCCACGCACGCTGCTGCAGGGTTGTGACTGTGTCTGCTTAGATCGGCTTAGCAAGGTGAACCCCGGGCGCGAACTTGGAGCCCGGGAAAACAAGGCCCAAGAGGCACCAGCTCTCCCGCGGCTCTTCTTTCCTGCCGCGACAGAGCAAACGACCAAAGCCTTGCTGAGGAAGCAGCAGCGAAGTGCGGTTTGCGCCAAGCTGAAAACCTCTGCGAAAGCATAGCAGTCGCTGGGAAATCAGAGTCGGTTCTGTGGGATGCTGCCTGCTGCTTGCCGGAGCTAGTCTCCACTGCACGGTGGAATAAACCCGCATGGAGTGAAATCCTCTTTGCCTGGGCTTCCGCTCTGCCTGAGAGAGAAGCGCGGTGGTGCCTGTGGAAAGAGCCTTAAGGAAAGGGACGCATCTGTCACTGCAGAGCGAAGGAAGCCGGGCTGCTAAGGAGACACGAGGGGAAGATTAGGGCAGGGGAAAGGGCTCCACTCTGAGGAAGGAGTCTGGGCAGAAAGCATGCCTGTCCTGAGCCTTTGGGCCCAAGGAGACAGCAGCTCCTTGGCCACCTGACCGTTTTGGAGCCATTGGCTTGCCACCAGGCGCCTACCCTAAACTCGAGAAACAACTCCCAGAAAGACCTGGCCATCAGATGCCATCTTCCTCCGGAATGTAGAAGCTTGGAGGAGGCCCGGGTTTTAAGGGGAAGGAGTGGTGACAGTACCCAAAGCTCCCTATTCAGTGCACGGGCGGTGTGCAGGGATCCTGTCACCTCTCCTTTCCTGTGGGGAAAGCACAGGCCTAGCCCGCGAGTCGGCCTGAGCGCCAGAGTAAAAGGCCAAGCGATGCCTACACCGGGAGATGGTAGTGTGCATGGAGTGCCATCCTAGGCTAAGCGCGCTACTGCACGGTTGTGACTGTGTCTGCGTAGTTCGGCCTGGCAGGGTGAACCCAGGACGCGAACATGGAGCCAGGGAAAGCAAGGCCCAAGAGGCACCAGCTCTCCCGCAGCTCTTCTTCCCAGACGCGACAGAAGCCTTGCTGAGGAAGCAGTGGCGAAGGGCTGTTTGCTCCAAACCAAAGCCTCTTACAAAGGACAGCATTCCCCGAGAAATGTTTTGGGGGCTGCTGCTGCGTGCCTGAGCCCAGTCTCGCGGTGGGAGAAACCCGCATACAGCGAAAGCCCCTTTGCCTGGGCATCTCCCCTTGGAAAGCACAGCATTCGTTGGGAAATCAGAGTTGGGTTTGGGGATGCTGCTGCTGCTTGCCTAAGCGAGTCTCCGCAGCATGTTGGAAGATACCAGCATGGAGCGAAATCCTCTTTGCCCTAGCATCCTTTCTGCCTGAGAGAGAAGCATGGTTGCTCACGTCTGTCACCACGCTCCCCAGGAGCAAGTGAGGGGAAGGCACAGCACGCCGCCCCCGGGGAAGAGAAGGATCCCTTGGCCTTGGGGTCGGGAAACGCTCGGGAACAGGATAGCCTGCCGCGGCTCGAAATGCAGGCCGGTGGCCAGACATGTGTCACCCGCTCCCTGTGCGGAGAGATGGAAGCCTGGCTGCTAAGGAGACATGAGGGGACGACTAGGGCAGGGGCGCGTGCTCCTCTCTAAGGAGTCTGGGCAGAAGGCAGGCCTGTCCTGTGCCTCTGTTACCAAGGGTCACCATCTCCTTGGCCACCTGTCCCAAGGGCAGATTTGGGCTTGCCACCAGGTGCCATACCCGGAACTCGCAGAAACAACCCCATGGAGAAACGGTCAGTCAGATGCCATCTTCCACCAAGATGTGGCAGCATTGTGGGTGACAGGGGGTGCGGCGAGGAAGGAGTGGAGACAGTCCCCCACAGTTCCCCATCCCAGTGCCCGGGCCGTGTGCAGGGATCCTGTTGCCTCCTCTCTCCTGTGGTGAAGACACTGGCCTTGACCCCGAGTCTGCCCGAGCACCGGATCAAAAGGCAAAGCCTTACCAGAGCAGGAGATGGAATTAGGAATAGAGTGCCATGCTAGGCCACGCACGCTGCTGCAGGGTTGTGACTGTGTCTGCCTAGTTCGGCTTAGCAAAGTGAAATCCGGGCGCGAACATGGAGCCAGGGAAAGCAAGGCCCAAGAGGCAACAGCTCTCCCGCAGCTCTTCTTCCCTGACTCGACTGAAGCGGCGAAGTGCTGTTCGCTCCAAACCAAAGCCTCTGCGAAAGCACAGCATTCGCTGAGAAATGTTGTGCGGGCTGCTGCTGTTTCCCTGAGCCCAGTCTTGCGGTGGGAGAAACCCGCATACAGCGAAAGCCTCTTTGCCTGGGCCTCTCCCTTAGGAAAGCACAGCATTCGTTGGGAAATCAGAGTTGGGTTTGGGGATGCTGCTGCTGCTTGCCTGAGCGAGTCTCGGCAACATGGTGGAAGATACCCGCATGGAGCGAAATCCTCTTTGCCCTAGCATCCCCTCTGCTTGAGAGAGAAGCATGGTTGCACACGTCTGTCACCGCGCTCCCCAGGAGCAATTTTGGGGAAGGTACAGCACGCCGCCCCAGGGAAGAGAAGGATCCCTTGGCCTTGGGTCTAGAAACGCTCGGGAGTCAGAATAGCCTGCCGAGGCACGAAGAGCAGGCCATGAGAAGACAAGTGTCCTCTACTCCCTGTGCGGAGAGATTGAAGCCTGGCTGCTAAGGAGACATGAGGGGACGACAAGGGCAAGGGTGCATGCTCCACTCTGAGGAAGGAGTCTGGGCAGAAGGCAGGCCTGTCCTGTGCCTCTGGTCCCAAGGGGAAAGCATCTCCTTGGCCACCTGTCCCAAGGGCAGACTTGGGCTTGCCACCAGGTGCCATACCCGGAACTCGCAGAAACAACCCCATGGAGAAACGTGCAGTCAGATGCCCTCTTCCACCAAGATGTGGCAGCATTGTGGGTGGTCGGGGTGTGCCGGGGAAAGAGTGGAGACAGTCCCCACCGTTCCCCATCCCAGTGCTCGGGCCCTGTGCAGGGATCCTGTTGCCTCCTCTCTCCTGTGGTGAAGGCACTGGCCTTGACCCCAAGTCTGCCCGAGCGCCGGAGCAAAAGGCAAAGCCTTACCTACGCCAGGAGATGGTAATAGGCATAGAGTGTCATGCTAGGCCACGCACGCTGCTGCAGGGTTGTGACTGTGTCTGCTTAGATCGGCTTAGCAAGGTGAACCCCGGGCGCGAACTTGGAGCCCGGGAAAACAAGGCCCAAGAGGCACCAGCTCTCCCGCGGCTCTTCTTTCCTGCCGCGACAGAGCAAACGACCAAAGCCTTGCTGAGGAAGCAGCAGCGAAGTGCGGTTTGCGCCAAGCTGAAAACCTCTGCGAAAGCATAGCAGTCGCTGGGAAATCAGAGTCGGTTCTGTGGGATGCTGCCTGCTGCTTGCCGGAGCTAGTCTCCACTGCACGGTGGAATAAACCCGCATGGAGTGAAATCCTCTTTGCCTGGGCTTCCGCTCTGCCTGAGAGAGAAGCGCGGTGGTGCCTGTGGAAAGAGCCTTAAGGAAAGGGACGCATCTGTCACTGCAGAGCGAAGGAAGCCGGGCTGCTAAGGAGACACGAGGGGAAGATTAGGGCAGGGGAAAGGGCTCCACTCTGAGGAAGGAGTCTGGGCAGAAAGCATGCCTGTCCTGAGCCTTTGGGCCCAAGGAGACAGCAGCTCCTTGGCCACCTGACCGTTTTGGAGCCATTGGCTTGCCACCAGGCGCCTACCCTAAACTCGAGAAACAACTCCCAGAAAGACCTGGCCATCAGATGCCATCTTCCTCCGGAATGTAGAAGCTTGGAGGAGGCCCGGGTTTTAAGGGGAAGGAGTGGTGACAGTACCCAAAGCTCCCTATTCAGTGCACGGGCGGTGTGCAGGGATCCTGTCACCTCTCCTTTCCTGTGGGGAAAGCACAGGCCTAGCCCGCGAGTCGGCCTGAGCGCCAGAGTAAAAGGCCAAGCGATGCCTACACCGGGAGATGGTAGTGTGCATGGAGTGCCATCCTAGGCTAAGCGCGCTACTGCACGGTTGTGACTGTGTCTGCGTAGTTCGGCCTGGCAGGGTGAACCCAGGACGCGAACATGGAGCCAGGGAAAGCAAGGCCCAAGAGGCACCAGCTCTCCCGCAGCTCTTCTTCCCAGACGCGACAGAAGCCTTGCTGAGGAAGCAGTGGCGAAGGGCTGTTTGCTCCAAACCAAAGCCTCTTACAAAGGACAGCATTCCCCGAGAAATGTTTTGGGGGCTGCTGCTGCGTGCCTGAGCCCAGTCTCGCGGTGGGAGAAACCCGCATACAGCGAAAGCCCCTTTGCCTGGGCATCTCCCCTTGGAAAGCACAGCATTCGTTGGGAAATCAGAGTTGGGTTTGGGGATGCTGCTGCTGCTTGCCTAAGCGAGTCTCCGCAGCATGTTGGAAGATACCAGCATGGAGCGAAATCCTCTTTGCCCTAGCATCCTTTCTGCCTGAGAGAGAAGCATGGTTGCTCACGTCTGTCACCACGCTCCCCAGGAGCAAGTGAGGGGAAGGCACAGCACGCCGCCCCCGGGGAAGAGAAGGATCCCTTGGCCTTGGGGTCGGGAAACGCTCGGGAACAGGATAGCCTGCCGCGGCTCGAAATGCAGGCCGGTGGCCAGACATGTGTCACCCGCTCCCTGTGCGGAGAGATGGAAGCCTGGCTGCTAAGGAGACATGAGGGGACGACTAGGGCAGGGGCGCGTGCTCCTCTCTAAGGAGTCTGGGCAGAAGGCAGGCCTGTCCTGTGCCTCTGTTACCAAGGGTCACCATCTCCTTGGCCACCTGTCCCAAGGGCAGATTTGGGCTTGCCACCAGGTGCCATACCCGGAACTCGCAGAAACAACCCCATGGAGAAACGGTCAGTCAGATGCCATCTTCCACCAAGATGTGGCAGCATTGTGGGTGACAGGGGGTGCGGCGAGGAAGGAGTGGAGACAGTCCCCCACAGTTCCCCATCCCAGTGCCCGGGCCGTGTGCAGGGATCCTGTTGCCTCCTCTCTCCTGTGGTGAAGACACTGGCCTTGACCCCGAGTCTGCCCGAGCACCGGATCAAAAGGCAAAGCCTTACCAGAGCAGGAGATGGAATTAGGAATAGAGTGCCATGCTAGGCCACGCACGCTGCTGCAGGGTTGTGACTGTGTCTGCCTAGTTCGGCTTAGCAAAGTGAAATCCGGGCGCGAACATGGAGCCAGGGAAAGCAAGGCCCAAGAGGCAACAGCTCTCCCGCAGCTCTTCTTCCCTGACTCGACTGAAGCGGCGAAGTGCTGTTCGCTCCAAACCAAAGCCTCTGCGAAAGCACAGCATTCGCTGAGAAATGTTGTGCGGGCTGCTGCTGTTTCCCTGAGCCCAGTCTTGCGGTGGGAGAAACCCGCATACAGCGAAAGCCTCTTTGCCTGGGCCTCTCCCTTAGGAAAGCACAGCATTCGTTGGGAAATCAGAGTTGGGTTTGGGGATGCTGCTGCTGCTTGCCTGAGCGAGTCTCGGCAACATGGTGGAAGATACCCGCATGGAGCGAAATCCTCTTTGCCCTAGCATCCCCTCTGCTTGAGAGAGAAGCATGGTTGCACACGTCTGTCACCGCGCTCCCCAGGAGCAATTTTGGGGAAGGTACAGCACGCCGCCCCAGGGAAGAGAAGGATCCCTTGGCCTTGGGTCTAGAAACGCTCGGGAGTCAGAATAGCCTGCCGAGGCACGAAGAGCAGGCCATGAGAAGACAAGTGTCCTCTACTCCCTGTGCGGAGAGATTGAAGCCTGGCTGCTAAGGAGACATGAGGGGACGACAAGGGCAAGGGTGCATGCTCCACTCTGAGGAAGGAGTCTGGGCAGAAGGCAGGCCTGTCCTGTGCCTCTGGTCCCAAGGGGAAAGCATCTCCTTGGCCACCTGTCCCAAGGGCAGACTTGGGCTTGCCACCAGGTGCCATACCCGGAACTCGCAGAAACAACCCCATGGAGAAACGTGCAGTCAGATGCCCTCTTCCACCAAGATGTGGCAGCATTGTGGGTGGTCGGGGTGTGCCGGGGAAAGAGTGGAGACAGTCCCCACCGTTCCCCATCCCAGTGCTCGGGCCCTGTGCAGGGATCCTGTTGCCTCCTCTCTCCTGTGGTGAAGGCACTGGCCTTGACCCCAAGTCTGCCCGAGCGCCGGAGCAAAAGGCAAAGCCTTACCTACGCCAGGAGATGGTAATAGGCATAGAGTGTCATGCTAGGCCACGCACGCTGCTGCAGGGTTGTGACTGTGTCTGCTTAGATCGGCTTAGCAAGGTGAACCCCGGGCGCGAACTTGGAGCCCGGGAAAACAAGGCCCAAGAGGCACCAGCTCTCCCGCGGCTCTTCTTTCCTGCCGCGACAGAGCAAACGACCAAAGCCTTGCTGAGGAAGCAGCAGCGAAGTGCGGTTTGCGCCAAGCTGAAAACCTCTGCGAAAGCATAGCAGTCGCTGGGAAATCAGAGTCGGTTCTGTGGGATGCTGCCTGCTGCTTGCCGGAGCTAGTCTCCACTGCACGGTGGAATAAACCCGCATGGAGTGAAATCCTCTTTGCCTGGGCTTCCGCTCTGCCTGAGAGAGAAGCGCGGTGGTGCCTGTGGAAAGAGCCTTAAGGAAAGGGACGCATCTGTCACTGCAGAGCGAAGGAAGCCGGGCTGCTAAGGAGACACGAGGGGAAGATTAGGGCAGGGGAAAGGGCTCCACTCTGAGGAAGGAGTCTGGGCAGAAAGCATGCCTGTCCTGAGCCTTTGGGCCCAAGGAGACAGCAGCTCCTTGGCCACCTGACCGTTTTGGAGCCATTGGCTTGCCACCAGGCGCCTACCCTAAACTCGAGAAACAACTCCCAGAAAGACCTGGCCATCAGATGCCATCTTCCTCCGGAATGTAGAAGCTTGGAGGAGGCCCGGGTTTTAAGGGGAAGGAGTGGTGACAGTACCCAAAGCTCCCTATTCAGTGCACGGGCGGTGTGCAGGGATCCTGTCACCTCTCCTTTCCTGTGGGGAAAGCACAGGCCTAGCCCGCGAGTCGGCCTGAGCGCCAGAGTAAAAGGCCAAGCGATGCCTACACCGGGAGATGGTAGTGTGCATGGAGTGCCATCCTAGGCTAAGCGCGCTACTGCACGGTTGTGACTGTGTCTGCGTAGTTCGGCCTGGCAGGGTGAACCCAGGACGCGAACATGGAGCCAGGGAAAGCAAGGCCCAAGAGGCACCAGCTCTCCCGCAGCTCTTCTTCCCAGACGCGACAGAAGCCTTGCTGAGGAAGCAGTGGCGAAGGGCTGTTTGCTCCAAACCAAAGCCTCTTACAAAGGACAGCATTCCCCGAGAAATGTTTTGGGGGCTGCTGCTGCGTGCCTGAGCCCAGTCTCGCGGTGGGAGAAACCCGCATACAGCGAAAGCCCCTTTGCCTGGGCATCTCCCCTTGGAAAGCACAGCATTCGTTGGGAAATCAGAGTTGGGTTTGGGGATGCTGCTGCTGCTTGCCTAAGCGAGTCTCCGCAGCATGTTGGAAGATACCAGCATGGAGCGAAATCCTCTTTGCCCTAGCATCCTTTCTGCCTGAGAGAGAAGCATGGTTGCTCACGTCTGTCACCACGCTCCCCAGGAGCAAGTGAGGGGAAGGCACAGCACGCCGCCCCCGGGGAAGAGAAGGATCCCTTGGCCTTGGGGTCGGGAAACGCTCGGGAACAGGATAGCCTGCCGCGGCTCGAAATGCAGGCCGGTGGCCAGACATGTGTCACCCGCTCCCTGTGCGGAGAGATGGAAGCCTGGCTGCTAAGGAGACATGAGGGGACGACTAGGGCAGGGGCGCGTGCTCCTCTCTAAGGAGTCTGGGCAGAAGGCAGGCCTGTCCTGTGCCTCTGTTACCAAGGGTCACCATCTCCTTGGCCACCTGTCCCAAGGGCAGATTTGGGCTTGCCACCAGGTGCCATACCCGGAACTCGCAGAAACAACCCCATGGAGAAACGGTCAGTCAGATGCCATCTTCCACCAAGATGTGGCAGCATTGTGGGTGACAGGGGGTGCGGCGAGGAAGGAGTGGAGACAGTCCCCCACAGTTCCCCATCCCAGTGCCCGGGCCGTGTGCAGGGATCCTGTTGCCTCCTCTCTCCTGTGGTGAAGACACTGGCCTTGACCCCGAGTCTGCCCGAGCACCGGATCAAAAGGCAAAGCCTTACCAGAGCAGGAGATGGAATTAGGAATAGAGTGCCATGCTAGGCCACGCACGCTGCTGCAGGGTTGTGACTGTGTCTGCCTAGTTCGGCTTAGCAAAGTGAAATCCGGGCGCGAACATGGAGCCAGGGAAAGCAAGGCCCAAGAGGCAACAGCTCTCCCGCAGCTCTTCTTCCCTGACTCGACTGAAGCGGCGAAGTGCTGTTCGCTCCAAACCAAAGCCTCTGCGAAAGCACAGCATTCGCTGAGAAATGTTGTGCGGGCTGCTGCTGTTTCCCTGAGCCCAGTCTTGCGGTGGGAGAAACCCGCATACAGCGAAAGCCTCTTTGCCTGGGCCTCTCCCTTAGGAAAGCACAGCATTCGTTGGGAAATCAGAGTTGGGTTTGGGGATGCTGCTGCTGCTTGCCTGAGCGAGTCTCGGCAACATGGTGGAAGATACCCGCATGGAGCGAAATCCTCTTTGCCCTAGCATCCCCTCTGCTTGAGAGAGAAGCATGGTTGCACACGTCTGTCACCGCGCTCCCCAGGAGCAATTTTGGGGAAGGTACAGCACGCCGCCCCAGGGAAGAGAAGGATCCCTTGGCCTTGGGTCTAGAAACGCTCGGGAGTCAGAATAGCCTGCCGAGGCACGAAGAGCAGGCCATGAGAAGACAAGTGTCCTCTACTCCCTGTGCGGAGAGATTGAAGCCTGGCTGCTAAGGAGACATGAGGGGACGACAAGGGCAAGGGTGCATGCTCCACTCTGAGGAAGGAGTCTGGGCAGAAGGCAGGCCTGTCCTGTGCCTCTGGTCCCAAGGGGAAAGCATCTCCTTGGCCACCTGTCCCAAGGGCAGACTTGGGCTTGCCACCAGGTGCCATACCCGGAACTCGCAGAAACAACCCCATGGAGAAACGTGCAGTCAGATGCCCTCTTCCACCAAGATGTGGCAGCATTGTGGGTGGTCGGGGTGTGCCGGGGAAAGAGTGGAGACAGTCCCCACCGTTCCCCATCCCAGTGCTCGGGCCCTGTGCAGGGATCCTGTTGCCTCCTCTCTCCTGTGGTGAAGGCACTGGCCTTGACCCCAAGTCTGCCCGAGCGCCGGAGCAAAAGGCAAAGCCTTACCTACGCCAGGAGATGGTAATAGGCATAGAGTGTCATGCTAGGCCACGCACGCTGCTGCAGGGTTGTGACTGTGTCTGCTTAGATCGGCTTAGCAAGGTGAACCCCGGGCGCGAACTTGGAGCCCGGGAAAACAAGGCCCAAGAGGCACCAGCTCTCCCGCGGCTCTTCTTTCCTGCCGCGACAGAGCAAACGACCAAAGCCTTGCTGAGGAAGCAGCAGCGAAGTGCGGTTTGCGCCAAGCTGAAAACCTCTGCGAAAGCATAGCAGTCGCTGGGAAATCAGAGTCGGTTCTGTGGGATGCTGCCTGCTGCTTGCCGGAGCTAGTCTCCACTGCACGGTGGAATAAACCCGCATGGAGTGAAATCCTCTTTGCCTGGGCTTCCGCTCTGCCTGAGAGAGAAGCGCGGTGGTGCCTGTGGAAAGAGCCTTAAGGAAAGGGACGCATCTGTCACTGCAGAGCGAAGGAAGCCGGGCTGCTAAGGAGACACGAGGGGAAGATTAGGGCAGGGGAAAGGGCTCCACTCTGAGGAAGGAGTCTGGGCAGAAAGCATGCCTGTCCTGAGCCTTTGGGCCCAAGGAGACAGCAGCTCCTTGGCCACCTGACCGTTTTGGAGCCATTGGCTTGCCACCAGGCGCCTACCCTAAACTCGAGAAACAACTCCCAGAAAGACCTGGCCATCAGATGCCATCTTCCTCCGGAATGTAGAAGCTTGGAGGAGGCCCGGGTTTTAAGGGGAAGGAGTGGTGACAGTACCCAAAGCTCCCTATTCAGTGCACGGGCGGTGTGCAGGGATCCTGTCACCTCTCCTTTCCTGTGGGGAAAGCACAGGCCTAGCCCGCGAGTCGGCCTGAGCGCCAGAGTAAAAGGCCAAGCGATGCCTACACCGGGAGATGGTAGTGTGCATGGAGTGCCATCCTAGGCTAAGCGCGCTACTGCACGGTTGTGACTGTGTCTGCGTAGTTCGGCCTGGCAGGGTGAACCCAGGACGCGAACATGGAGCCAGGGAAAGCAAGGCCCAAGAGGCACCAGCTCTCCCGCAGCTCTTCTTCCCAGACGCGACAGAAGCCTTGCTGAGGAAGCAGTGGCGAAGGGCTGTTTGCTCCAAACCAAAGCCTCTTACAAAGGACAGCATTCCCCGAGAAATGTTTTGGGGGCTGCTGCTGCGTGCCTGAGCCCAGTCTCGCGGTGGGAGAAACCCGCATACAGCGAAAGCCCCTTTGCCTGGGCATCTCCCCTTGGAAAGCACAGCATTCGTTGGGAAATCAGAGTTGGGTTTGGGGATGCTGCTGCTGCTTGCCTAAGCGAGTCTCCGCAGCATGTTGGAAGATACCAGCATGGAGCGAAATCCTCTTTGCCCTAGCATCCTTTCTGCCTGAGAGAGAAGCATGGTTGCTCACGTCTGTCACCACGCTCCCCAGGAGCAAGTGAGGGGAAGGCACAGCACGCCGCCCCCGGGGAAGAGAAGGATCCCTTGGCCTTGGGGTCGGGAAACGCTCGGGAACAGGATAGCCTGCCGCGGCTCGAAATGCAGGCCGGTGGCCAGACATGTGTCACCCGCTCCCTGTGCGGAGAGATGGAAGCCTGGCTGCTAAGGAGACATGAGGGGACGACTAGGGCAGGGGCGCGTGCTCCTCTCTAAGGAGTCTGGGCAGAAGGCAGGCCTGTCCTGTGCCTCTGTTACCAAGGGTCACCATCTCCTTGGCCACCTGTCCCAAGGGCAGATTTGGGCTTGCCACCAGGTGCCATACCCGGAACTCGCAGAAACAACCCCATGGAGAAACGGTCAGTCAGATGCCATCTTCCACCAAGATGTGGCAGCATTGTGGGTGACAGGGGGTGCGGCGAGGAAGGAGTGGAGACAGTCCCCCACAGTTCCCCATCCCAGTGCCCGGGCCGTGTGCAGGGATCCT
This sequence comes from Mustela nivalis, assembly GCF_964662115.1. Classification (NCBI taxonomy): domain Eukaryota; kingdom Metazoa; phylum Chordata; class Mammalia; order Carnivora; family Mustelidae; genus Mustela; species Mustela nivalis. Next base: position 762,200 of record NW_028136260.1, on the reverse strand, counting down.
GTTGCCTCCTCTCTCCTGTGGTGAAGACACTGGCCTTGACCCCGAGTCTGCCCGAGCACCGGATCAAAAGGCAAAGCCTTACCAGAGCAGGAGATGGAATTAGGAATAGAGTGCCATGCTAGGCCACGCACGCTGCTGCAGGGTTGTGACTGTGTCTGCCTAGTTCGGCTTAGCAAAGTGAAATCCGGGCGCGAACATGGAGCCAGGGAAAGCAAGGCCCAAGAGGCAACAGCTCTCCTGCAGCTCTTCTTCCCTGACTCGACTGAAGCGGCGAAGTGCTGTTCGCTCCAAACCAAAGCCTCTGCGAAAGCACAGCATTCGCTGAGAAATGTTGTGCGGGCTGCTGCTGCTTCCCTGAGCCCAGTCTTGCGGTGGGAGAAACCCGCATACAGCGAAAGCCTCTTTGCCTGGGCCTCTCCCTTAGGAAAGCACAGCATTCGTTGGGAAATCAGAGTTGGGTTTGGGGATGCTGCTGCTGCTTGCCTGAGCGAGTCTCGGCAACATGGTGGAAGATACCCGCATGGAGCGAAATCCTCTTTGCCCTAGCATCCCCTCTGCTTGAGAGAGAAGCATGGTTGCACACGTCTGTCACCGCGCTCCCCAGGAGCAATTTTGGGGAAGGTACAGCACGCCGCCCCAGGGAAGAGAAGGATCCCTTGGCCTTGGGTCTAGAAACGCTCGGGAGTCAGAATAGCCTGCCGAGGCACGAAGAGCAGGCCATGAGAAGACAAGTGTCCTCTACTCCCTGTGCGGAGAGATTGAAGCCTGGCTGCTAAGGAGACATGAGGGGACGACAAGGGCAAGGGTGCATGCTCCACTCTGAGGAAGGAGTCTGGGCAGAAGGCAGGCCTGTCCTGTGCCTCTGGTCCCAAGGGGAAAGCATCTCCTTGGCCACCTGTCCCAAGGGCAGACTTGGGCTTGCCACCAGGTGCCATACCCGGAACTCGCAGAAACAACCCCATGGAGAAACGTGCAGTCAGATGCCCTCTTCCACCAAGATGTGGCAGCATTGTGGGTGGTCGGGGTGTGCCGGGGAAAGAGTGGAGACAGTCCCCACCGTTCCCCATCCCAGTGCTCGGGCCCTGTGCAGGGATCCTGTTGCCTCCTCTCTCCTGTGGTGAAGGCACTGGCCTTGACCCCAAGTCTGCCCGAGCGCCGGAGCAAAAGGCAAAGCCTTACCTACGCCAGGAGATGGTAATAGGCATAGAGTGTCATGCTAGGCCACGCACGCTGCTGCAGGGTTGTGACTGTGTCTGCTTAGATCGGCTTAGCAAGGTGAACCCCGGGCGCGAACTTGGAGCCCGGGAAAACAAGGCCCAAGAGGCACCAGCTCTCCCGCGGCTCTTCTTTCCTGCCGCGACAGAGCAAACGACCAAAGCCTTGCTGAGGAAGCAGCAGCGAAGTGCGGTTTGCGCCAAGCTGAAAACCTCTGCGAAAGCATAGCAGTCGCTGGGAAATCAGAGTCGGTTCTGTGGGATGCTGCCTGCTGCTTGCCGGAGCTAGTCTCCACTGCACGGTGGAATAAACCCGCATGGAGTGAAATCCTCTTTGCCTGGGCTTCCGCTCTGCCTGAGAGAGAAGCGCGGTGGTGCCTGTGGAAAGAGCCTTAAGGAAAGGGACGCATCTGTCACTGCAGAGCGAAGGAAGCCGGGCTGCTAAGGAGACACGAGGGGAAGATTAGGGCAGGGGAAAGGGCTCCACTCTGAGGAAGGAGTCTGGGCAGAAAGCATGCCTGTCCTGAGCCTTTGGGCCCAAGGAGACAGCAGCTCCTTGGCCACCTGACCGTTTTGGAGCCATTGGCTTGCCACCAGGCGCCTACCCTAAACTCGAGAAACAACTCCCAGAAAGACCTGGCCATCAGATGCCATCTTCCTCCGGAATGTAGAAGCTTGGAGGAGGCCCGGGTTTTAAGGGGAAGGAGTGGTGACAGTACCCAAAGCTCCCTATTCAGTGCACGGGCGGTGTGCAGGGATCCTGTCACCTCTCCTTTCCTGTGGGGAAAGCACAGGCCTAGCCCGCGAGTCGGCCTGAGCGCCAGAGTAAAAGGCCAAGCGATGCCTACACCGGGAGATGGTAGTGTGCATGGAGTGCCATCCTAGGCTAAGCGCGCTACTGCACGGTTGTGACTGTGTCTGCGTAGTTCGGCCTGGCAGGGTGAACCCAGGACGCGAACATGGAGCCAGGGAAAGCAAGGCCCAAGAGGCACCAGCTCTCCCGCAGCTCTTCTTCCCAGACGCGACAGAAGCCTTGCTGAGGAAGCAGTGGCGAAGGGCTGTTTGCTCCAAACCAAAGCCTCTTACAAAGGACAGCATTCCCCGAGAAATGTTTTGGGGGCTGCTGCTGCGTGCCTGAGCCCAGTCTCGCGGTGGGAGAAACCCGCATACAGCGAAAGCCCCTTTGCCTGGGCATCTCCCCTTGGAAAGCACAGCATTCGTTGGGAAATCAGAGTTGGGTTTGGGGATGCTGCTGCTGCTTGCCTAAGCGAGTCTCCGCAGCATGTTGGAAGATACCAGCATGGAGCGAAATCCTCTTTGCCCTAGCATCCTTTCTGCCTGAGAGAGAAGCATGGTTGCTCACGTCTGTCACCACGCTCCCCAGGAGCAAGTGAGGGGAAGGCACAGCACGCCGCCCCCGGGGAAGAGAAGGATCCCTTGGCCTTGGGGTCGGGAAACGCTCGGGAACAGGATAGCCTGCCGCGGCTCGAAATGCAGGCCGGTGGCCAGACATGTGTCACCCGCTCCCTGTGCGGAGAGATGGAAGCCTGGCTGCTAAGGAGACATGAGGGGACGACTAGGGCAGGGGCGCGTGCTCCTCTCTAAGGAGTCTGGGCAGAAGGCAGGCCTGTCCTGTGCCTCTGTTACCAAGGGTCACCATCTCCTTGGCCACCTGTCCCAAGGGCAGATTTGGGCTTGCCACCAGGTGCCATACCCGGAACTCGCAGAAACAACCCCATGGAGAAACGGTCAGTCAGATGCCATCTTCCACCAAGATGTGGCAGCATTGTGGGTGACAGGGGGTGCGGCGAGGAAGGAGTGGAGACAGTCCCCCACAGTTCCCCATCCCAGTGCCCGGGCCGTGTGCAGGGATCCTGTTGCCTCCTCTCTCCTGTGGTGAAGACACTGGCCTTGACCCCGAGTCTGCCCGAGCACCGGATCAAAAGGCAAAGCCTTACCAGAGCAGGAGATGGAATTAGGAATAGAGTGCCATGCTAGGCCACGCACGCTGCTGCAGGGTTGTGACTGTGTCTGCCTAGTTCGGCTTAGCAAAGTGAAATCCGGGCGCGAACATGGAGCCAGGGAAAGCAAGGCCCAAGAGGCAACAGCTCTCCCGCAGCTCTTCTTCCCTGACTCGACTGAAGCGGCGAAGTGCTGTTCGCTCCAAACCAAAGCCTCTGCGAAAGCACAGCATTCGCTGAGAAATGTTGTGCGGGCTGCTGCTGTTTCCCTGAGCCCAGTCTTGCGGTGGGAGAAACCCGCATACAGCGAAAGCCTCTTTGCCTGGGCCTCTCCCTTAGGAAAGCACAGCATTCGTTGGGAAATCAGAGTTGGGTTTGGGGATGCTGCTGCTGCTTGCCTGAGCGAGTCTCGGCAACATGGTGGAAGATACCCGCATGGAGCGAAATCCTCTTTGCCCTAGCATCCCCTCTGCTTGAGAGAGAAGCATGGTTGCACACGTCTGTCACCGCGCTCCCCAGGAGCAATTTTGGGGAAGGTACAGCACGCCGCCCCAGGGAAGAGAAGGATCCCTTGGCCTTGGGTCTAGAAACGCTCGGGAGTCAGAATAGCCTGCCGAGGCACGAAGAGCAGGCCATGAGAAGACAAGTGTCCTCTACTCCCTGTGCGGAGAGATTGAAGCCTGGCTGCTAAGGAGACATGAGGGGACGACAAGGGCAAGGGTGCATGCTCCACTCTGAGGAAGGAGTCTGGGCAGAAGGCAGGCCTGTCCTGTGCCTCTGGTCCCAAGGGGAAAGCATCTCCTTGGCCACCTGTCCCAAGGGCAGACTTGGGCTTGCCACCAGGTGCCATACCCGGAACTCGCAGAAACAACCCCATGGAGAAACGTGCAGTCAGATGCCCTCTTCCACCAAGATGTGGCAGCATTGTGGGTGGTCGGGGTGTGCCGGGGAAAGAGTGGAGACAGTCCCCACCGTTCCCCATCCCAGTGCTCGGGCCCTGTGCAGGGATCCTGTTGCCTCCTCTCTCCTGTGGTGAAGGCACTGGCCTTGACCCCAAGTCTGCCCGAGCGCCGGAGCAAAAGGCAAAGCCTTACCTACGCCAGGAGATGGTAATAGGCATAGAGTGTCATGCTAGGCCACGCACGCTGCTGCAGGGTTGTGACTGTGTCTGCTTAGATCGGCTTAGCAAGGTGAACCCCGGGCGCGAACTTGGAGCCCGGGAAAACAAGGCCCAAGAGGCACCAGCTCTCCCGCGGCTCTTCTTTCCTGCCGCGACAGAGCAAACGACCAAAGCCTTGCTGAGGAAGCAGCAGCGAAGTGCGGTTTGCGCCAAGCTGAAAACCTCTGCGAAAGCATAGCAGTCGCTGGGAAATCAGAGTCGGTTCTGTGGGATGCTGCCTGCTGCTTGCCGGAGCTAGTCTCCACTGCACGGTGGAATAAACCCGCATGGAGTGAAATCCTCTTTGCCTGGGCTTCCGCTCTGCCTGAGAGAGAAGCGCGGTGGTGCCTGTGGAAAGAGCCTTAAGGAAAGGGACGCATCTGTCACTGCAGAGCGAAGGAAGCCGGGCTGCTAAGGAGACACGAGGGGAAGATTAGGGCAGGGGAAAGGGCTCCACTCTGAGGAAGGAGTCTGGGCAGAAAGCATGCCTGTCCTGAGCCTTTGGGCCCAAGGAGACAGCAGCTCCTTGGCCACCTGACCGTTTTGGAGCCATTGGCTTGCCACCAGGCGCCTACCCTAAACTCGAGAAACAACTCCCAGAAAGACCTGGCCATCAGATGCCATCTTCCTCCGGAATGTAGAAGCTTGGAGGAGGCCCGGGTTTTAAGGGGAAGGAGTGGTGACAGTACCCAAAGCTCCCTATTCAGTGCACGGGCGGTGTGCAGGGATCCTGTCACCTCTCCTTTCCTGTGGGGAAAGCACAGGCCTAGCCCGCGAGTCGGCCTGAGCGCCAGAGTAAAAGGCCAAGCGATGCCTACACCGGGAGATGGTAGTGTGCATGGAGTGCCATCCTAGGCTAAGCGCGCTACTGCACGGTTGTGACTGTGTCTGCGTAGTTCGGCCTGGCAGGGTGAACCCAGGACGCGAACATGGAGCCAGGGAAAGCAAGGCCCAAGAGGCACCAGCTCTCCCGCAGCTCTTCTTCCCAGACGCGACAGAAGCCTTGCTGAGGAAGCAGTGGCGAAGGGCTGTTTGCTCCAAACCAAAGCCTCTTACAAAGGACAGCATTCCCCGAGAAATGTTTTGGGGGCTGCTGCTGCGTGCCTGAGCCCAGTCTCGCGGTGGGAGAAACCCGCATACAGCGAAAGCCCCTTTGCCTGGGCATCTCCCCTTGGAAAGCACAGCATTCGTTGGGAAATCAGAGTTGGGTTTGGGGATGCTGCTGCTGCTTGCCTAAGCGAGTCTCCGCAGCATGTTGGAAGATACCAGCATGGAGCGAAATCCTCTTTGCCCTAGCATCCTTTCTGCCTGAGAGAGAAGCATGGTTGCTCACGTCTGTCACCACGCTCCCCAGGAGCAAGTGAGGGGAAGGCACAGCACGCCGCCCCCGGGGAAGAGAAGGATCCCTTGGCCTTGGGGTCGGGAAACGCTCGGGAACAGGATAGCCTGCCGCGGCTCGAAATGCAGGCCGGTGGCCAGACATGTGTCACCCGCTCCCTGTGCGGAGAGATGGAAGCCTGGCTGCTAAGGAGACATGAGGGGACGACTAGGGCAGGGGCGCGTGCTCCTCTCTAAGGAGTCTGGGCAGAAGGCAGGCCTGTCCTGTGCCTCTGTTACCAAGGGTCACCATCTCCTTGGCCACCTGTCCCAAGGGCAGATTTGGGCTTGCCACCAGGTGCCATACCCGGAACTCGCAGAAACAACCCCATGGAGAAACGGTCAGTCAGATGCCATCTTCCACCAAGATGTGGCAGCATTGTGGGTGACAGGGGGTGCGGCGAGGAAGGAGTGGAGACAGTCCCCCACAGTTCCCCATCCCAGTGCCCGGGCCGTGTGCAGGGATCCTGTTGCCTCCTCTCTCCTGTGGTGAAGACACTGGCCTTGACCCCGAGTCTGCCCGAGCACCGGATCAAAAGGCAAAGCCTTACCAGAGCAGGAGATGGAATTAGGAATAGAGTGCCATGCTAGGCCACGCACGCTGCTGCAGGGTTGTGACTGTGTCTGCCTAGTTCGGCTTAGCAAAGTGAAATCCGGGCGCGAACATGGAGCCAGGGAAAGCAAGGCCCAAGAGGCAACAGCTCTCCCGCAGCTCTTCTTCCCTGACTCGACTGAAGCGGCGAAGTGCTGTTCGCTCCAAACCAAAGCCTCTGCGAAAGCACAGCATTCGCTGAGAAATGTTGTGCGGGCTGCTGCTGCTTCCCTGAGCCCAGTCTTGCGGTGGGAGAAACCCGCATACAGCGAAAGCCTCTTTGCCTGGGCCTCTCCCTTAGGAAAGCACAGCATTCGTTGGGAAATCAGAGTTGGGTTTGGGGATGCTGCTGCTGCTTGCCTGAGCGAGTCTCGGCAACATGGTGGAAGATACCCGCATGGAGCGAAATCCTCTTTGCCCTAGCATCCCCTCTGCTTGAGAGAGAAGCATGGTTGCACACGTCTGTCACCGCGCTCCCCAGGAGCAATTTTGGGGAAGGTACAGCACGCCGCCCCAGGGAAGAGAAGGATCCCTTGGCCTTGGGTCTAGAAACGCTCGGGAGTCAGAATAGCCTGCCGAGGCACGAAGAGCAGGCCATGAGAAGACAAGTGTCCTCTACTCCCTGTGCGGAGAGATTGAAGCCTGGCTGCTAAGGAGACATGAGGGGACGACAAGGGCAAGGGTGCATGCTCCACTCTGAGGAAGGAGTCTGGGCAGAAGGCAGGCCTGTCCTGTGCCTCTGGTCCCAAGGGGAAAGCATCTCCTTGGCCACCTGTCCCAAGGGCAGACTTGGGCTTGCCACCAGGTGCCATACCCGGAACTCGCAGAAACAACCCCATGGAGAAACGTGCAGTCAGATGCCCTCTTCCACCAAGATGTGGCAGCATTGTGGGTGGTCGGGGTGTGCCGGGGAAAGAGTGGAGACAGTCCCCACCGTTCCCCATCCCAGTGCTCGGGCCCTGTGCAGGGATCCTGTTGCCTCCTCTCTCCTGTGGTGAAGGCACTGGCCTTGACCCCAAGTCTGCCCGAGCGCCGGAGCAAAAGGCAAAGCCTTACCTACGCCAGGAGATGGTAATAGGCATAGAGTGTCATGCTAGGCCACGCACGCTGCTGCAGGGTTGTGACTGTGTCTGCTTAGATCGGCTTAGCAAGGTGAACCCCGGGCGCGAACTTGGAGCCCGGGAAAACAAGGCCCAAGAGGCACCAGCTCTCCCGCGGCTCTTCTTTCCTGCCGCGACAGAGCAAACGACCAAAGCCTTGCTGAGGAAGCAGCAGCGAAGTGCGGTTTGCGCCAAGCTGAAAACCTCTGCGAAAGCATAGCAGTCGCTGGGAAATCAGAGTCGGTTCTGTGGGATGCTGCCTGCTGCTTGCCGGAGCTAGTCTCCACTGCACGGTGGAATAAACCCGCATGGAGTGAAATCCTCTTTGCCTGGGCTTCCGCTCTGCCTGAGAGAGAAGCGCGGTGGTGCCTGTGGAAAGAGCCTTAAGGAAAGGGACGCATCTGTCACTGCAGAGCGAAGGAAGCCGGGCTGCTAAGGAGACACGAGGGGAAGATTAGGGCAGGGGAAAGGGCTCCACTCTGAGGAAGGAGTCTGGGCAGAAAGCATGCCTGTCCTGAGCCTTTGGGCCCAAGGAGACAGCAGCTCCTTGGCCACCTGACCGTTTTGGAGCCATTGGCTTGCCACCAGGCGCCTACCCTAAACTCGAGAAACAACTCCCAGAAAGACCTGGCCATCAGATGCCATCTTCCTCCGGAATGTAGAAGCTTGGAGGAGGCCCGGGTTTTAAGGGGAAGGAGTGGTGACAGTACCCAAAGCTCCCTATTCAGTGCACGGGCGGTGTGCAGGGATCCTGTCACCTCTCCTTTCCTGTGGGGAAAGCACAGGCCTAGCCCGCGAGTCGGCCTGAGCGCCAGAGTAAAAGGCCAAGCGATGCCTACACCGGGAGATGGTAGTGTGCATGGAGTGCCATCCTAGGCTAAGCGCGCTACTGCACGGTTGTGACTGTGTCTGCGTAGTTCGGCCTGGCAGGGTGAACCCAGGACGCGAACATGGAGCCAGGGAAAGCAAGGCCCAAGAGGCACCAGCTCTCCCGCAGCTCTTCTTCCCAGACGCGACAGAAGCCTTGCTGAGGAAGCAGTGGCGAAGGGCTGTTTGCTCCAAACCAAAGCCTCTTACAAAGGACAGCATTCCCCGAGAAATGTTTTGGGGGCTGCTGCTGCGTGCCTGAGCCCAGTCTCGCGGTGGGAGAAACCCGCATACAGCGAAAGCCCCTTTGCCTGGGCATCTCCCCTTGGAAAGCACAGCATTCGTTGGGAAATCAGAGTTGGGTTTGGGGATGCTGCTGCTGCTTGCCTAAGCGAGTCTCCGCAGCATGTTGGAAGATACCAGCATGGAGCGAAATCCTCTTTGCCCTAGCATCCTTTCTGCCTGAGAGAGAAGCATGGTTGCTCACGTCTGTCACCACGCTCCCCAGGAGCAAGTGAGGGGAAGGCACAGCACGCCGCCCCCGGGGAAGAGAAGGATCCCTTGGCCTTGGGGTCGGGAAATGCTCGGGAACAGGATAGCCTGCCGCGGCTCGAAATGCAGGCCGGTGGCCAGACATGTGTCACCCGCTCCCTGTGCGGAGAGATGGAAGCCTGGCTGCTAAGGAGACATGAGGGGACGACTAGGGCAGGGGCGCGTGCTCCTCTCTAAGGAGTCTGGGCAGAAGGCAGGCCTGTCCTGTGCCTCTGTTACCAAGGGTCACCATCTCCTTGGCCACCTGTCCCAAGGGCAGATTTGGGCTTGCCACCAGGTGCCATACCCGGAACTCGCAGAAACAACCCCATGGAGAAACGGTCAGTCAGATGCCATCTTCCACCAAGATGTGGCAGCATTGTGGGTGACAGGGGGTGCGGCGAGGAAGGAGTGGAGACAGTCCCCCACAGTTCCCCATCCCAGTGCCCGGGCCGTGTGCAGGGATCCTGTTGCCTCCTCTCTCCTGTGGTGAAGACACTGGCCTTGACCCCGAGTCTGCCCGAGCACCGGATCAAAAGGCAAAGCCTTACCAGAGCAGGAGATGGAATTAGGAATAGAGTGCCATGCTAGGCCACGCACGCTGCTGCAGGGTTGTGACTGTGTCTGCCTAGTTCGGCTTAGCAAAGTGAAATCCGGGCGCGAACATGGAGCCAGGGAAAGCAAGGCCCAAGAGGCAACAGCTCTCCCGCAGCTCTTCTTCCCTGACTCGACTGAAGCGGCGAAGTGCTGTTCGCTCCAAACCAAAGCCTCTGCGAAAGCACAGCATTCGCTGAGAAATGTTGTGCGGGCTGCTGCTGTTTCCCTGAGCCCAGTCTTGCGGTGGGAGAAACCCGCATACAGCGAAAGCCTCTTTGCCTGGGCCTCTCCCTTAGGAAAGCACAGCATTCGTTGGGAAATCAGAGTTGGGTTTGGGGATGCTGCTGCTGCTTGCCTGAGCGAGTCTCGGCAACATGGTGGAAGATACCCGCATGGAGCGAAATCCTCTTTGCCCTAGCATCCCCTCTGCTTGAGAGAGAAGCATGGTTGCACACGTCTGTCACCGCGCTCCCCAGGAGCAATTTTGGGGAAGGTACAGCACGCCGCCCCAGGGAAGAGAAGGATCCCTTGGCCTTGGGTCTAGAAACGCTCGGGAGTCAGAATAGCCTGCCGAGGCACGAAGAGCAGGCCATGAGAAGACAAGTGTCCTCTACTCCCTGTGCGGAGAGATTGAAGCCTGGCTGCTAAGGAGACATGAGGGGACGACAAGGGCAAGGGTGCATGCTCCACTCTGAGGAAGGAGTCTGGGCAGAAGGCAGGCCTGTCCTGTGCCTCTGGTCCCAAGGGGAAAGCATCTCCTTGGCCACCTGTCCCAAGGGCAGACTTGGGCTTGCCACCAGGTGCCATACCCGGAACTCGCAGAAACAACCCCATGGAGAAACGTGCAGTCAGATGCCCTCTTCCACCAAGATGTGGCAGCATTGTGGGTGGTCGGGGTGTGCCGGGGAAAGAGTGGAGACAGTCCCCACCGTTCCCCATCCCAGTGCTCGGGCCCTGTGCAGGGATCCTGTTGCCTCCTCTCTCCTGTGGTGAAGGCACTGGCCTTGACCCCAAGTCTGCCCGAGCGCCGGAGCAAAAGGCAAAGCCTTACCTACGCCAGGAGATGGTAATAGGCATAGAGTGTCATGCTAGGCCACGCGCGCTGCTGCAGGGTTGTGACTGTGTCTGCTTAGATCGGCTTAGCAAGGTGAACCCCGGGCGCGAACTTGGAGCCCGGGAAAACAAGGCCCAAGAGGCACCAGCTCTCCCGCGGCTCTTCTTTCCTGCCGCGACAGAGCAAACGACCAAAGCCTTGCTGAGGAAGCAGCAGCGAAGTGCGGTTTGCGCCAAGCTGAAAACCTCTGCGAAAGCATAGCAGTCGCTGGGAAATCAGAGTCGGTTCTGTGGGATGCTGCCTGCTGCTTGCCGGAGCTAGTCTCCACTGCACGGTGGAATAAACCCGCATGGAGTGAAATCCTCTTTGCCTGGGCTTCCGCTCTGCCTGAGAGAGAAGCGCGGTGGTGCCTGTGGAAAGAGCCTTAAGGAAAGGGACGCATCTGTCACTGCAGAGCGAAGGAAGCCGGGCTGCTAAGGAGACACGAGGGGAAGATTAGGGCAGGGGAAAGGGCTCCACTCTGAGGAAGGAGTCTGGGCAGAAAGCATGCCTGTCCTGAGCCTTTGGGCCCAAGGAGACAGCAGCTCCTTGGCCACCTGACCGTTTTGGAGCCATTGGCTTGCCACCAGGCGCCTACCCTAAACTCGAGAAACAACTCCCAGAAAGACCTGGCCATCAGATGCCATCTTCCTCCGGAATGTAGAAGCTTGGAGGAGGCCCGGGTTTTAAGGGGAAGGACAGTACCCAAAGCTCCCTATTCAGTGCACGGGCGGTGTGCAGGGATCCTGTCACCTCTCCTTTCCTGTGGGGAAAGCACAGGCCTAGCCCGCGAGTCGGCCTGAGCGCCAGAGTAAAAGGCCAAGCGATGCCTACACCGGGAGATGGTAGTGTGCATGGAGTGCCATCCTAGGCTAAGCGCGCTACTGCACGGTTGTGACTGTGTCTGCGAAGTTCGGCCTGGCAGGGTGAACCCAGGACGCGAACATGGAGCCAGGGAAAGCAAGGCCCAAGAGGCACCAGCTCTCCCGCAGCTCTTCTTCCCAGACGCGACAGAAGCCTTGCTGAGGAAGCAGTGGCGAAGGGCTGTTTGCTCCAAACCAAAGCCTCTTACAAAGGACAGCATTCCCCGAGAAATGTTTTGGGGGCTGCTCTTGCGTGCCTGAGCCCAGTCTCGCGGTGGGAGAAACCCGCATACAGCGAAAGCCCCTTTGCCTGGGCATCTCCCCTTGGAAAGCACAGCATTCGTTGGGAAATCAGAGTTGGGTTTGGGGATGCTGCTGCTGCTTGCCTAAGCGAGTCTCCGCAGCATGTTGGAAGATACCAGCATGGAGCGAAATCCTCTTTGCCCTAGCATCCTTTCTGCCTGAGAGAGAAGCATGGTTGCTCACGTCTGTCACCACGCTCCCCAGGAGCAAGTGAGGGGAAGGCACAGCACGCCGCCCCCGGGGAAGAGAAGGATCCCTTGGCCTTGGGGTCGGGAAACGCTCGGGAACAGGATAGCCTGCCGCGGCTCGAAATGCAGGCCGGTGGCCAGACATGTGTCACCCGCTCCCTGTGCGGAGAGATGGAAGCCTGGCTGCTAAGGAGACATGAGGGGACGACTAGGGCAGGGGCGCGTGCTCCTCTCTAAGGAGTCTGGGCAGAAGGCAGGCCTGTCCTGTGCCTCTGTTACCAAGGGTCACCATCTCCTTGGCCACCTGTCCCAAGGGCAGATTTGGGCTTGCCACCAGGTGCCATACCCGGAACTCGCAGAAACAACCCCATGGAGAAACGGTCAGTCAGATGCCATCTTCCACCAAGATGTGGCAGCATTGTGGGTGACAGGGGGTGCGGCGAGGAAGGAGTGGAGACAGTCCCCCACAGTTCCCCATCCCAGTGCCCGGGCCGTGTGCAGGGATCCTGTTGCCTCCTCTCTCCTGTGGTGAAGACACTGGCCTTGACCCCGAGTCTGCCCGAGCACCGGATCAAAAGGCAAAGCCTTACCAGAGCAGGAGATGGAATTAGGAATAGAGTGCCATGCTAGGCCACGCACGCTGCTGCAGGGTTGTGACTGTGTCTGCCTAGTTCGGCTTAGCAAAGTGAAATCCGGGCGCGAACATGGAGCCAGGGAAAGCAAGGCCCAAGAGGCAACAGCTCTCCCGCAGCTCTTCTTCCCTGACTCGACTGAAGCGGCGAAGTGCTGTTCGCTCCAAACCAAAGCCTCTGCGAAAGCACAGCATTCGCTGAGAAATGTTGTGCGGGCTGCTGCTGTTTCCCTGAGCCCAGTCTTGCGGTGGGAGAAACCCGCATACAGCGAAAGCCTCTTTGCCTGGGCCTCTCCCTTAGGAAAGCACAGCATTCGTTGGGAAATCAGAGTTGGGTTTGGGGATGCTGCTGCTGCTTGCCTGAGCGAGTCTCGGCAACATGGTGGAAGATACCCGCATGGAGCGAAATCCTCTTTGCCCTAGCATCCCCTCTGCTTGAGAGAGAAGCATGGTTGCACACGTCTGTCACCGCGCTCCCCAGGAGCAATTTTGGGGAAGGTACAGCACGCCGCCCCAGGGAAGAGAAGGATCCCTTGGCCTTGGGTCTAGAAACGCTCGGGAGTCAGAATAGCCTGCCGAGGCACGAAGAGCAGGCCATGAGAAGACAAGTGTCCTCTACTCCCTGTGCGGAGAGATTGAAGCCTGGCTGCTAAGGAGACATGAGGGGACGACAAGGGCAAGGGTGCATGCTCCACTCTGAGGAAGGAGTCTGGGCAGAAGGCAGGCCTGTCCTGTGCCTCTGGTCCCAAGGGGAAAGCATCTCCTTGGCCACCTGTCCCAAGGGCAGACTTGGGCTTGCCACCAGGTGCCATACCCGGAACTCGCAGAAACAACCCCATGGAGAAACGTGCAGTCAGATGCCCTCTTCCACCAAGATGTGGCAGCATTGTGGGTGGTCGGGGTGTGCCGGGGAAAGAGTGGAGACAGTCCCCACCGTTCCCCATCCCAGTGCTCGGGCCCTGTGCAGGGATCCTGTTGCCTCCTCTCTCCTGTGGTGAAGGCACTGGCCTTGACCCCAAGTCTGCCCGAGCGCCGGAGCAAAAGGCAAAGCCTTACCTACGCCAGGAGATGGTAATAGGCATAGAGTGTCATGCTAGGCCACGCACGCTGCTGCAGGGTTGTGACTGTGTCTGCTTAGATCGGCTTAGCAAGGTGAACCCCGGGCGCGAACTTGGAGCCCGGGAAAACAAGGCCCAAGAGGCACCAGCTCTCCCGCGGCTCTTCTTTCCTGCCGCGACAGAGCAAACGACCAAAGCCTTGCTGAGGAAGCAGCAGCGAAGTGCGGTTTGCGCCAAGCTGAAAACCTCTGCGAAAGCATAGCAGTCGCTGGGAAATCAGAGTCGGTTCTGTGGGATGCTGCCTGCTGCTTGCCGGAGCTAGTCTCCACTGCACGGTGGAATAAACCCGCATGGAGTGAAATCCTCTTTGCCTGGGCTTCCGCTCTGCCTGAGAGAGAAGCGCGGTGGTGCCTGTGGAAAGAGCCTTAAGGAAAGGGACGCATCTGTCACTGCAGAGCGAAGGAAGCCGGGCTGCTAAGGAGACACGAGGGGAAGATTAGGGCAGGGGAAAGGGCTCCACTCTGAGGAAGGAGTCTGGGCAGAAAGCATGCCTGTCCTGAGCCTTTGGGCCCAAGGAGACAGCAGCTCCTTGGCCACCTGACCGTTTTGGAGCCATTGGCTTGCCACCAGGCGCCTACCCTAAACTCGAGAAACAACTCCCAGAAAGACCTGGCCATCAGATGCCATCTTCCTCCGGAATGTAGAAGCTTGGAGGAGGCCCGGGTTTTAAGGGGAAGGAGTGGTGACAGTACCCAAAGCTCCCTATTCAGTGCACGGGCGGTGTGCAGGGATCCTGTCACCTCTCCTTTCCTGTGGGGAAAGCACAGGCCTAGCCCGCGAGTCGGCCTGAGCGCCAGAGTAAAAGGCCAAGCGATGCCTACACCGGGAGATGGTAGTGTGCATGGAGTGCCATCCTAGGCTAAGCGCGCTACTGCACGGTTGTGACTGTGTCTGCGTAGTTCGGCCTGGCAGGGTGAACCCAGGACGCGAACATGGAGCCAGGGAAAGCAAGGCCCAAGAGGCACCAGCTCTCCCGCAGCTCTTCTTCCCAGACGCGACAGAAGCCTTGCTGAGGAAGCAGTGGCGAAGGGCTGTTTGCTCCAAACCAAAGCCTCTTACAAAGGACAGCATTCCCCGAGAAATGTTTTGGGGGCTGCTGCTGCGTGCCTGAGCCCAGTCTCGCGGTGGGAGAAACCCGCATACAGCGAAAGCCCCTTTGCCTGGGCATCTCCCCTTGGAAAGCACAGCATTCGTTGGGAAATCAGAGTTGGGTTTGGGGATGCTGCTGCTGCTTGCCTAAGCGAGTCTCCGCAGCATGTTGGAAGATACCAGCATGGAGCGAAATCCTCTTTGCCCTAGCATCCTTTCTGCCTGAGAGAGAAGCATGGTTGCTCACGTCTGTCACCACGCTCCCCAGGAGCAAGTGAGGGGAAGGCACAGCACGCCGCCCCCGGGGAAGAGAAGGATCCCTTGGCCTTGGGGTCGGGAAACGCTCGGGAACAGGATAGCCTGCCGCGGCTCGAAATGCAGGCCGGTGGCCAGACATGTGTCACCCGCTCCCTGTGCGGAGAGATGGAAGCCTGGCTGCTAAGGAGACATGAGGGGACGACTAGGGCAGGGGCGCGTGCTCCTCTCTAAGGAGTCTGGGCAGAAGGCAGGCCTGTCCTGTGCCTCTGTTACCAAGGGTCACCATCTCCTTGGCCACCTGTCCCAAGGGCAGATTTGGGCTTGCCACCAGGTGCCATACCCGGAACTCGCAGAAACAACCCCATGGAGAAACGGTCAGTCAGATGCCATCTTCCACCAAGATGTGGCAGCATTGTGGGTGACAGGGGGTGCGGCGAGGAAGGAGTGGAGACAGTCCCCCACAGTTCCCCATCCCAGTGCCCGGGCCGTGTGCAGGGATCCTGTTGCCTCCTCTCTCCTGTGGTGAAGACACTGGCCTTGACCCCGAGTCTGCCCGAGCACCGGATCAAAAGGCAAAGCCTTACCAGAGCAGGAGATGGAATTAGGAATAGAGTGCCATGCTAGGCCACGCACGCTGCTGCAGGGTTGTGACTGTGTCTGCCTAGTTCGGCTTAGCAAAGTGAAATCCGGGCGCGAACATGGAGCCAGGGAAAGCAAGGCCCAAGAGGCAACAGCTCTCCCGCAGCTCTTCTTCCCTGACTCGACTGAAGCGGCGAAGTGCTGTTCGCTCCAAACCAAAGCCTCTGCGAAAGCACAGCATTCGCTGAGAAATGTTGTGCGGGCTGCTGCTGCTTCCCTGAGCCCAGTCTTGCGGTGGGAGAAACCCGCATACAGCGAAAGCCTCTTTGCCTGGGCCTCTCCCTTAGGAAAGCACAGCATTCGTTGGGAAATCAGAGTTGGGTTTGGGGATGCTGCTGCTGCTTGCCTGAGCGAGTCTCGGCAACATGGTGGAAGATACCCGCATGGAGCGAAATCCTCTTTGCCCTAGCATCCCCTCTGCTTGAGAGAGAAGCATGGTTGCACACGTCTGTCACCGCGCTCCCCAGGAGCAATTTTGGGGAAGGTACAGCACGCCGCCCCAGGGAAGAGAAGGATCCCTTGGCCTTGGGTCTAGAAACGCTCGGGAGTCAGAATAGCCTGCCGAGGCACGAAGAGCAGGCCATGAGAAGACAAGTGTCCTCTACTCCCTGTGCGGAGAGATTGAAGCCTGGCTGCTAAGGAGACATGAGGGGACGACAAGGGCAAGGGTGCATGCTCCACTCTGAGGAAGGAGTCTGGGCAGAAGGCAGGCCTGTCCTGTGCCTCTGGTCCCAAGGGGAAAGCATCTCCTTGGCCACCTGTCCCAAGGGCAGACTTGGGCTTGCCACCAGGTGCCATACCCGGAACTCGCAGAAACAACCCCATGGAGAAACGTGCAGTCAGATGCCCTCTTCCACCAAGATGTGGCAGCATTGTGGGTGGTCGGGGTGTGCCGGGGAAAGAGTGGAGACAGTCCCCACCGTTCCCCATCCCAGTGCTCGGGCCCTGTGCAGGGATCCTGTTGCCTCCTCTCTCCTGTGGTGAAGGCACTGGCCTTGACCCCAAGTCTGCCCGAGCGCCGGAGCAAAAGGCAAAGCCTTACCTACGCCAGGAGATGGTAATAGGCATAGAGTGTCATGCTAGGCCACGCACGCTGCTGCAGGGTTGTGACTGTGTCTGCTTAGATCGGCTTAGCAAGGTGAACCCCGGGCGCGAACTTGGAGCCCGGGAAAACAAGGCCCAAGAGGCACCAGCTCTCCCGCGGCTCTTCTTTCCTGCCGCGACAGAGCAAACGACCAAAGCCTTGCTGAGGAAGCAGCAGCGAAGTGCGGTTTGCGCCAAGCTGAAAACCTCTGCGAAAGCATAGCAGTCGCTGGGAAATCAGAGTCGGTTCTGTGGGATGCTGCCTGCTGCTTGCCGGAGCTAGTCTCCACTGCACGGTGGAATAAACCCGCATGGAGTGAAATCCTCTTTGCCTGGGCTTCCGCTCTGCCTGAGAGAGAAGCGCGGTGGTGCCTGTGGAAAGAGCCTTAAGGAAAGGGACGCATCTGTCACTGCAGAGCGAAGGAAGCCGGGCTGCTAAGGAGACACGAGGGGAAGATTAGGGCAGGGGAAAGGGCTCCACTCTGAGGAAGGAGTCTGGGCAGAAAGCATGCCTGTCCTGAGCCTTTGGGCCCAAGGAGACAGCAGCTCCTTGGCCACCTGACCGTTTTGGAGCCATTGGCTTGCCACCAGGCACCTACCCTAAACTCGAGAAACAACTCCCAGAAAGACCTGGCCATCAGATGCCATCTTCCTCCGGAATGTAGAAGCTTGGAGGAGGCCCGGGTTTTAAGGGGAAGGAGTGGTGACAGTACCCAAAGCTCCCTATTCAGTGCACGGGCGGTGTGCAGGGATCCTGTCACCTCTCCTTTCCTGTGGGGAAAGCACAGGCCTAGCCCGCGAGTCGGCCTGAGCGCCAGAGTAAAAGGCCAAGCGATGCCTACACCGGGAGATGGTAGTGTGCATGGAGTGCCATCCTAGGCTAAGCGCGCTACTGCACGGTTGTGACTGTGTCTGCGAAGTTCGGCCTGGCAGGGTGAACCCAGGACGCGAACATGGAGCCAGGGAAAGCAAGGCCCAAGAGGCACCAGCTCTCCCGCAGCTCTTCTTCCCAGACGCGACAGAAGCCTTGCTGAGGAAGCAGTGGCGAAGGGCTGTTTGCTCCAAACCAAAGCCTCTTACAAAGGACAGCATTCCCCGAGAAATGTTTTGGGGGCTGCTGCTGCGTGCCTGAGCCCAGTCTCGCGGTGGGAGAAACCCGCATACAGCGAAAGCCCCTTTGCCTGGGCATCTCCCCTTGGAAAGCACAGCATTCGTTGGGAAATCAGAGTTGGGTTTGGGGATGCTGCTGCTGCTTGCCTAAGCGAGTCTCCGCAGCATGTTGGAAGATACCAGCATGGAGCGAAATCCTCTTTGCCCTAGCATCCTTTCTGCCTGAGAGAGAAGCATGGTTGCTCACGTCTGTCACCACGCTCCCCAGGAGCAAGTGAGGGGAAGGCACAGCACGCCGCCCCCGGGGAAGAGAAGGATCCCTTGGCCTTGGGGTCGGGAAACGCTCGGGAACAGGATAGCCTGCCGCGGCTCGAAATGCAGGCCGGTGGCCAGACATGTGTCACCCGCTCCCTGTGCGGAGAGATGGAAGCCTGGCTGCTAAGGAGACATGAGGGGACGACTAGGGCAGGGGCGCGTGCTCCTCTCTAAGGAGTCTGGGCAGAAGGCAGGCCTGTCCTGTGCCTCTGTTACCAAGGGTCACCATCTCCTTGGCCACCTGTCCCAAGGGCAGATTTGGGCTTGCCACCAGGTGCCATACCCGGAACTCGCAGAAACAACCCCATGGAGAAACGGTCAGTCAGATGCCATCTTCCACCAAGATGTGGCAGCATTGTGGGTGACAGGGGGTGCGGCGAGGAAGGAGTGGAGACAGTCCCCCACAGTTCCCCATCCCAGTGCCCGGGCCGTGTGCAGGGATCCTGTTGCCTCCTCTCTCCTGTGGTGAAGACACTGGCCTTGACCCCGAGTCTGCCCGAGCACCGGATCAAAAGGCAAAGCCTTACCAGAGCAGGAGATGGAATTAGGAATAGAGTGCCATGCTAGGCCACGCACGCTGCTGCAGGGTTGTGACTGTGTCTGCCTAGTTCGGCTTAGCAAAGTGAAATCCGGGCGCGAACATGGAGCCAGGGAAAGCAAGGCCCAAGAGGCAACAGCTCTCCCGCAGCTCTTCTTCCCTGACTCGACTGAAGCGGCGAAGTGCTGTTCGCTCCAAACCAAAGCCTCTGCGAAAGCACAGCATTCGCTGAGAAATGTTGTGCGGGCTGCTGCTGTTTCCCTGAGCCCAGTCTTGCGGTGGGAGAAACCCGCATACAGCGAAAGCCTCTTTGCCTGGGCCTCTCCCTTAGGAAAGCACAGCATTCGTTGGGAAATCAGAGTTGGGTTTGGGGATGCTGCTGCTGCTTGCCTGAGCGAGTCTCGGCAACATGGTGGAAGATACCCGCATGGAGCGAAATCCTCTTTGCCCTAGCATCCCCTCTGCTTGAGAGAGAAGCATGGTTGCACACGTCTGTCACCGCGCTCCCCAGGAGCAATTTTGGGGAAGGTACAGCACGCCGCCCCAGGGAAGAGAAGGATCCCTTGGCCTTGGGTCTAGAAACGCTCGGGAGTCAGAATAGCCTGCCGAGGCACGAAGAGCAGGCCATGAGAAGACAAGTGTCCTCTACTCCCTGTGCGGAGAGATTGAAGCCTGGCTGCTAAGGAGACATGAGGGGACGACAAGGGCAAGGGTGCATGCTCCACTCTGAGGAAGGAGTCTGGGCAGAAGGCAGGCCTGTCCTGTGCCTCTGGTCCCAAGGGGAAAGCATCTCCTTGGCCACCTGTCCCAAGGGCAGACTTGGGCTTGCCACCAGGTGCCATACCCGGAACTCGCAGAAACAACCCCATGGAGAAACGTGCAGTCAGATGCCCTCTTCCACCAAGATGTGGCAGCATTGTGGGTGGTCGGGGTGTGCCGGGGAAAGAGTGGAGACAGTCCCCACCGTTCCCCATCCCAGTGCTCGGGCCCTGTGCAGGGATCCTGTTGCCTCCTCTCTCCTGTGGTGAAGGCACTGGCCTTGACCCCAAGTCTGCCCGAGCGCCGGAGCAAAAGGCAAAGCCTTACCTACGCCAGGAGATGGTAATAGGCATAGAGTGTCATGCTAGGCCACGCACGCTGCTGCAGGGTTGTGACTGTGTCTGCTTAGATCGGCTTAGCAAGGTGAACCCCGGGCGCGAACTTGGAGCCCGGGAAAACAAGGCCCAAGAGGCACCAGCTCTCCCGCGGCTCTTCTTTCCTGCCGCGACAGAGCAAACGACCAAAGCCTTGCTGAGGAAGCAGCAGCGAAGTGCGGTTTGCGCCAAGCTGAAAACCTCTGCGAAAGCATAGCAGTCGCTGGGAAATCAGAGTCGGTTCTGTGGGATGCTGCCTGCTGCTTGCCGGAGCTAGTCTCCACTGCACGGTGGAATAAACCCGCATGGAGTGAAATCCTCTTTGCCTGGGCTTCCGCTCTGCCTGAGAGAGAAGCGCGGTGGTGCCTGTGGAAAGAGCCTTAAGGAAAGGGACGCATCTGTCACTGCAGAGCGAAGGAAGCCGGGCTGCTAAGGAGACACGAGGGGAAGATTAGGGCAGGGGAAAGGGCTCCACTCTGAGGAAGGAGTCTGGGCAGAAAGCATGCCTGTCCTGAGCCTTTGGGCCCAAGGAGACAGCAGCTCCTTGGCCACCTGACCGTTTTGGAGCCATTGGCTTGCCACCAGGCGCCTACCCTAAACTCGAGAAACAACTCCCAGAAAGACCTGGCCATCAGATGCCATCTTCCTCCGGAATGTAGAAGCTTGGAGGAGGCCCGGGTTTTAAGGGGAAGGAGTGGTGACAGTACCCAAAGCTCCCTATTCAGTGCACGGGCGGTGTGCAGGGATCCTGTCACCTCTCCTTTCCTGTGGGGAAAGCACAGGCCTAGCCCGCGAGTCGGCCTGAGCGCCAGAGTAAAAGGCCAAGCGATGCCTACACCGGGAGATGGTAGTGTGCATGGAGTGCCATCCTAGGCTAAGCGCGCTACTGCACGGTTGTGACTGTGTCTGCGTAGTTCGGCCTGGCAGGGTGAACCCAGGACGCGAACATGGAGCCAGGGAAAGCAAGGCCCAAGAGGCACCAGCTCTCCCGCAGCTCTTCTTCCCAGACGCGACAGAAGCCTTGCTGAGGAAGCAGTGGCGAAGGGCTGTTTGCTCCAAACCAAAGCCTCTTACAAAGGACAGCATTCCCCGAGAAATGTTTTGGGGGCTGCTGCTGCGTGCCTGAGCCCAGTCTCGCGGTGGGAGAAACCCGCATACAGCGAAAGCCCCTTTGCCTGGGCATCTCCCCTTGGAAAGCACAGCATTCGTTGGGAAATCAGAGTTGGGTTTGGGGATGCTGCTGCTGCTTGCCTAAGCGAGTCTCCGCAGCATGTTGGAAGATACCAGCATGGAGCGAAATCCTCTTTGCCCTAGCATCCTTTCTGCCTGAGAGAGAAGCATGGTTGCTCACGTCTGTCACCACGCTCCCCAGGAGCAAGTGAGGGGAAGGCACAGCACGCCGCCCCCGGGGAAGAGAAGGATCCCTTGGCCTTGGGGTCGGGAAACGCTCGGGAACAGGATAGCCTGCCGCGGCTCGAAATGCAGGCCGGTGGCCAGACATGTGTCACCCGCTCCCTGTGCGGAGAGATGGAAGCCTGGCTGCTAAGGAGACATGAGGGGACGACTAGGGCAGGGGCGCGTGCTCCTCTCTAAGGAGTCTGGGCAGAAGGCAGGCCTGTCCTGTGCCTCTGTTACCAAGGGTCACCATCTCCTTGGCCACCTGTCCCAAGGGCAGATTTGGGCTTGCCACCAGGTGCCATACCCGGAACTCGCAGAAACAACCCCATGGAGAAACGGTCAGTCAGATGCCATCTTCCACCAAGATGTGGCAGCATTGTGGGTGACAGGGGGTGCGGCGAGGAAGGAGTGGAGACAGTCCCCCACAGTTCCCCATCCCAGTGCCCGGGCCGTGTGCAGGGATCCTGTTGCCTCCTCTCTCCTGTGGTGAAGACACTGGCCTTGACCCCGAGTCTGCCCGAGCACCGGATCAAAAGGCAAAGCCTTACCAGAGCAGGAGATGGAATTAGGAATAGAGTGCCATGCTAGGCCACGCACGCTGCTGCAGGGTTGTGACTGTGTCTGCCTAGTTCGGCTTAGCAAAGTGAAATCCGGGCGCGAACATGGAGCCAGGGAAAGCAAGGCCCAAGAGGCAACAGCTCTCCCGCAGCTCTTCTTCCCTGACTCGACTGAAGCGGCGAAGTGCTGTTCGCTCCAAACCAAAGCCTCTGCGAAAGCACAGCATTCGCTGAGAAATGTTGTGCGGGCTGCTGCTGTTTCCCTGAGCCCAGTCTTGCGGTGGGAGAAACCCGCATACAGCGAAAGCCTCTTTGCCTGGGCCTCTCCCTTAGGAAAGCACAGCATTCGTTGGGAAATCAGAGTTGGGTTTGGGGATGCTGCTGCTGCTTGCCTGAGCGAGTCTCGGCAACATGGTGGAAGATACCCGCATGGAGCGAAATCCTCTTTGCCCTAGCATCCCCTCTGCTTGAGAGAGAAGCATGGTTGCACACGTCTGTCACCGCGCTCCCCAGGAGCAATTTTGGGGAAGGTACAGCACGCCGCCCCAGGGAAGAGAAGGATCCCTTGGCCTTGGGTCTAGAAACGCTCGGGAGTCAGAATAGCCTGCCGAGGCACGAAGAGCAGGCCATGAGAAGACAAGTGTCCTCTACTCCCTGTGCGGAGAGATTGAAGCCTGGCTGCTAAGGAGACATGAGGGGACGACAAGGGCAAGGGTGCATGCTCCACTCTGAGGAAGGAGTCTGGGCAGAAGGCAGGCCTGTCCTGTGCCTCTGGTCCCAAGGGGAAAGCATCTCCTTGGCCACCTGTCCCAAGGGCAGACTTGGGCTTGCCACCAGGTGCCATACCCGGAACTCGCAGAAACAACCCCATGGAGAAACGTGCAGTCAGATGCCCTCTTCCACCAAGATGTGGCAGCATTGTGGGTGGTCGGGGTGTGCCGGGGAAAGAGTGGAGACAGTCCCCACCGTTCCCCATCCCAGTGCTCGGGCCCTGTGCAGGGATCCTGTTGCCTCCTCTCTCCTGTGGTGAAGGCACTGGCCTTGACCCCAAGTCTGCCCGAGCGCCGGAGCAAAAGGCAAAGCCTTACCTACGCCAGGAGATGGTAATAGGCATAGAGTGTCATGCTAGGCCACGCGCGCTGCTGCAGGGTTGTGACTGTGTCTGCTTAGATCGGCTTAGCAAGGTGAACCCCGGGCGCGAACTTGGAGCCCGGGAAAACAAGGCCCAAGAGGCACCAGCTCTCCCGCGGCTCTTCTTTCCTGCCGCGACAGAGCAAACGACCAAAGCCTTGCTGAGGAAGCAGCAGCGAAGTGCGGTTTGCGCCAAGCTGAAAACCTCTGCGAAAGCATAGCAGTCGCTGGGAAATCAGAGTCGGTTCTGTGGGATGCTGCCTGCTGCTTGCCGGAGCTAGTCTCCACTGCACGGTGGAATAAACCCGCATGGAGTGAAATCCTCTTTGCCTGGGCTTCCGCTCTGCCTGAGAGAGAAGCGCGGTGGTGCCTGTGGAAAGAGCCTTAAGGAAAGGGACGCATCTGTCACTGCAGAGCGAAGGAAGCCGGGCTGCTAAGGAGACACGAGGGGAAGATTAGGGCAGGGGAAAGGGCTCCACTCTGAGGAAGGAGTCTGGGCAGAAAGCATGCCTGTCCTGAGCCTTTGGGCCCAAGGAGACAGCAGCTCCTTGGCCACCTGACCGTTTTGGAGCCATTGGCTTGCCACCAGGCGCCTACCCTAAACTCGAGAAACAACTCCCAGAAAGACCTGGCCATCAGATGCCATCTTCCTCCGGAATGTAGAAGCTTGGAGGAGGCCCGGGTTTTAAGGGGAAGGACAGTACCCAAAGCTCCCTATTCAGTGCACGGGCGGTGTGCAGGGATCCTGTCACCTCTCCTTTCCTGTGGGGAAAGCACAGGCCTAGCCCGCGAGTCGGCCTGAGCGCCAGAGTAAAAGGCCAAGCGATGCCTACACCGGGAGATGGTAGTGTGCATGGAGTGCCATCCTAGGCTAAGCGCGCTACTGCACGGTTGTGACTGTGTCTGCGTAGTTCGGCCTGGCAGGGTGAACCCAGGACGCGAACATGGAGCCAGGGAAAGCAAGGCCCAAGAGGCACCAGCTCTCCCGCAGCTCTTCTTCCCAGACGCGACAGAAGCCTTGCTGAGGAAGCAGTGGCGAAGGGCTGTTTGCTCCAAACCAAAGCCTCTTACAAAGGACAGCATTCCCCGAGAAATGTTTTGGGGGCTGCTGCTGCGTGCCTGAGCCCAGTCTCGCGGTGGGAGAAACCCGCATACAGCGAAAGCCCCTTTGCCTGGGCATCTCCCCTTGGAAAGCACAGCATTCGTTGGGAAATCAGAGTTGGGTTTGGGGATGCTGCTGCTGCTTGCCTAAGCGAGTCTCCGCAGCATGTTGGAAGATACCAGCATGGAGCGAAATCCTCTTTGCCCTAGCATCCTTTCTGCCTGAGAGAGAAGCATGGTTGCTCACGTCTGTCACCACGCTCCCCAGGAGCAAGTGAGGGGAAGGCACAGCACGCCGCCCCCGGGGAAGAGAAGGATCCCTTGGCCTTGGGGTCGGGAAACGCTTGGGAACAGGATAGCCTGCCGCGGCTCGAAATGCAGGCCGGTGGCCAGACATGTGTCACCCGCTCCCTGTGCGGAGAGATGGAAGCCTGGCTGCTAAGGAGACATGAGGGGACGACTAGGGCAGGGGCGCGTGCTCCTCTCTAAGGAGTCTGGGCAGAAGGCAGGCCTGTCCTGTGCCTCTGTTACCAAGGGTCACCATCTCCTTGGCCACCTGTCCCAAGGGCAGATTTGGGCTTGCCACCAGGTGCCATACCCGGAACTCGCAGAAACAACCCCATGGAGAAACGGTCAGTCAGATGCCATCTTCCACCAAGATGTGGCAGCATTGTGGGTGACAGGGGGTGCGGCGAGGAAGGAGTGGAGACAGTCCCCCACAGTTCCCCATCCCAGTGCCCGGGCCGTGTGCAGGGATCCTGTTGCCTCCTCTCTCCTGTGGTGAAGACACTGGCCTTGACCCCGAGTCTGCCCGAGCACCGGATCAAAAGGCAAAGCCTTACCAGAGCAGGAGATGGAATTAGGAATAGAGTGCCATGCTAGGCCACGCACGCTGCTGCAGGGTTGTGACTGTGTCTGCCTAGTTCGGCTTAGCAAAGTGAAATCCGGGCGCGAACATGGAGCCAGGGAAAGCAAGGCCCAAGAGGCAACAGCTCTCCCGCAGCTCTTCTTCCCTGACTCGACTGAAGCGGCGAAGTGCTGTTCGCTCCAAACCAAAGCCTCTGCGAAAGCACAGCATTCGCTGAGAAATGTTGTGCGGGCTGCTGCTGTTTCCCTGAGCCCAGTCTTGCGGTGGGAGAAACCCGCATACAGCGAAAGCCTCTTTGCCTGGGCCTCTCCCTTAGGAAAGCACAGCATTCGTTGGGAAATCAGAGTTGGGTTTGGGGATGCTGCTGCTGCTTGCCTGAGCGAGTCTCGGCAACATGGTGGAAGATACCCGCATGGAGCGAAATCCTCTTTGCCCTAGCATCCCCTCTGCTTGAGAGAGAAGCATGGTTGCACACGTCTGTCACCGCGCTCCCCAGGAGCAATTTTGGGGAAGGTACAGCACGCCGCCCCAGGGAAGAGAAGGATCCCTTGGCCTTGGGTCTAGAAACGCTCGGGAGTCAGAATAGCCTGCCGAGGCACGAAGAGCAGGCCATGAGAAGACAAGTGTCCTCTACTCCCTGTGCGGAGAGATTGAAGCCTGGCTGCTAAGGAGACATGAGGGGACGACAAGGGCAAGGGTGCATGCTCCACTCTGAGGAAGGAGTCTGGGCAGAAGGCAGGCCTGTCCTGTGCCTCTGGTCCCAAGGGGAAAGCATCTCCTTGGCCACCTGTCCCAAGGGCAGACTTGGGCTTGCCACCAGGTGCCATACCCGGAACTCGCAGAAACAACCCCATGGAGAAACGTGCAGTCAGATGCCCTCTTCCACCAAGATGTGGCAGCATTGTGGGTGGTCGGGGTGTGCCGGGGAAAGAGTGGAGACAGTCCCCACCGTTCCCCATCCCAGTGCTCGGGCCCTGTGCAGGGATCCTGTTGCCTCCTCTCTCCTGTGGTGAAGGCACTGGCCTTGACCCCAAGTCTGCCCGAGCGCCGGAGCAAAAGGCAAAGCCTTACCTACGCCAGGAGATGGTAATAGGCATAGAGTGTCATGCTAGGCCACGCACGCTGCTGCAGGGTTGTGACTGTGTCTGCTTAGATCGGCTTAGCAAGGTGAACCCCGGGCGCGAACTTGGAGCCCGGGAAAACAAGGCCCAAGAGGCACCAGCTCTCCCGCGGCTCTTCTTTCCTGCCGCGACAGAGCAAACGACCAAAGCCTTGCTGAGGAAGCAGCAGCGAAGTGCGGTTTGCGCCAAGCTGAAAACCTCTGCGAAAGCATAGCAGTCGCTGGGAAATCAGAGTCGGTTCTGTGGGATGCTGCCTGCTGCTTGCCGGAGCTAGTCTCCACTGCACGGTGGAATAAACCCGCATGGAGTGAAATCCTCTTTGCCTGGGCTTCCGCTCTGCCTGAGAGAGAAGCGCGGTGGTGCCTGTGGAAAGAGCCTTAAGGAAAGGGACGCATCTGTCACTGCAGAGCGAAGGAAGCCGGGCTGCTAAGGAGACACGAGGGGAAGATTAGGGCAGGGGAAAGGGCTCCACTCTGAGGAAGGAGTCTGGGCAGAAAGCATGCCTGTCCTGAGCCTTTGGGCCCAAGGAGACAGCAGCTCCTTGGCCACCTGACCGTTTTGGAGCCATTGGCTTGCCACCAGGCGCCTACCCTAAACTCGAGAAACAACTCCCAGAAAGACCTGGCCATCAGATGCCATCTTCCTCCGGAATGTAGAAGCTTGGAGGAGGCCCGGGTTTTAAGGGGAAGGAGTGGTGACAGTACCCAAAGCTCCCTATTCAGTGCACGGGCGGTGTGCAGGGATCCTGTCACCTCTCCTTTCCTGTGGGGAAAGCACAGGCCTAGCCCGCGAGTCGGCCTGAGCGCCAGAGTAAAAGGCCAAGCGATGCCTACACCGGGAGATGGTAGTGTGCATGGAGTGCCATCCTAGGCTAAGCGCGCTACTGCACGGTTGTGACTGTGTCTGCGTAGTTCGGCCAGGCAGGGTGAACCCAGGACGCGAACATGGAGCCAGGGAAAGCAAGGCCCAAGAGGCACCAGCTCTCCCGCAGCTCTTCTTCCCAGACGCGACAGAAGCCTTGCTGAGGAAGCAGTGGCGAAGGGCTGTTTGCTCCAAACCAAAGCCTCTTACAAAGGACAGCATTCCCCGAGAAATGTTTTGGGGGCTGCTGCTGCGTGCCTGAGCCCAGTCTCGCGGTGGGAGAAACCCGCATACAGCGAAAGCCCCTTTGCCTGGGCATCTCCCCTTGGAAAGCACAGCATTCGTTGGGAAATCAGAGTTGGGTTTGGGGATGCTGCTGCTGCTTGCCTAAGCGAGTCTCCGCAGCATGTTGGAAGATACCAGCATGGAGCGAAATCCTCTTTGCCCTAGCATCCTTTCTGCCTGAGAGAGAAGCATGGTTGCTCACGTCTGTCACCACGCTCCCCAGGAGCAAGTGAGGGGAAGGCACAGCACGCCGCCCCCGGGGAAGAGAAGGATCCCTTGGCCTTGGGGTCGGGAAACGCTCGGGAACAGGATAGCCTGCCGCGGCTCGAAATGCAGGCCGGTGGCCAGACATGTGTCACCCGCTCCCTGTGCGGAGAGATGGAAGCCTGGCTGCTAAGGAGACATGAGGGGACGACTAGGGCAGGGGCGCGTGCTCCTCTCTAAGGAGTCTGGGCAGAAGGCAGGCCTGTCCTGTGCCTCTGTTACCAAGGGTCACCATCTCCTTGGCCACCTGTCCCAAGGGCAGATTTGGGCTTGCCACCAGGTGCCATACCCGGAACTCGCAGAAACAACCCCATGGAGAAACGGTCAGTCAGATGCCATCTTCCACCAAGATGTGGCAGCATTGTGGGTGACAGGGGGTGCGGCGAGGAAGGAGTGGAGACAGTCCCCCACAGTTCCCCATCCCAGTGCCCGGGCCGTGTGCAGGGATCCTGTTGCCTCCTCTCTCCTGTGGTGAAGACACTGGCCTTGACCCCGAGTCTGCCCGAGCACCGGATCAAAAGGCAAAGCCTTACCAGAGCAGGAGATGGAATTAGGAATAGAGTGCCATGCTAGGCCACGCACGCTGCTGCAGGGTTGTGACTGTGTCTGCCTAGTTCGGCTTAGCAAAGTGAAATCCGGGCGCGAACATGGAGCCAGGGAAAGCAAGGCCCAAGAGGCAACAGCTCTCCCGCAGCTCTTCTTCCCTGACTCGACTGAAGCGGCGAAGTGCTGTTCGCTCCAAACCAAAGCCTCTGCGAAAGCACAGCATTCGCTGAGAAATGTTGTGCGGGCTGCTGCTGTTTCCCTGAGCCCAGTCTTGCGGTGGGAGAAACCCGCATACAGCGAAAGCCTCTTTGCCTGGGCCTCTCCCTTAGGAAAGCACAGCATTCGTTGGGAAATCAGAGTTGGGTTTGGGGATGCTGCTGCTGCTTGCCTGAGCGAGTCTCGGCAACATGGTGGAAGATACCCGCATGGAGCGAAATCCTCTTTGCCCTAGCATCCCCTCTGCTTGAGAGAGAAGCATGGTTGCACACGTCTGTCACCGCGCTCCCCAGGAGCAATTTTGGGGAAGGTACAGCACGCCGCCCCAGGGAAGAGAAGGATCCCTTGGCCTTGGGTCTAGAAACGCTCGGGAGTCAGAATAGCCTGCCGAGGCACGAAGAGCAGGCCATGAGAAGACAAGTGTCCTCTACTCCCTGTGCGGAGAGATTGAAGCCTGGCTGCTAAGGAGACATGAGGGGACGACAAGGGCAAGGGTGCATGCTCCACTCTGAGGAAGGAGTCTGGGCAGAAGGCAGGCCTGTCCTGTGCCTCTGGTCCCAAGGGGAAAGCATCTCCTTGGCCACCTGTCCCAAGGGCAGACTTGGGCTTGCCACCAGGTGCCATACCCGGAACTCGCAGAAACAACCCCATGGAGAAACGTGCAGTCAGATGCCCTCTTCCACCAAGATGTGGCAGCATTGTGGGTGGTCGGGGTGTGCCGGGGAAAGAGTGGAGACAGTCCCCACCGTTCCCCATCCCAGTGCTCGGGCCCTGTGCAGGGATCCTGTTGCCTCCTCTCTCCTGTGGTGAAGGCACTGGCCTTGACCCCAAGTCTGCCCGAGCGCCGGAGCAAAAGGCAAAGCCTTACCTACGCCAGGAGATGGTAATAGGCATAGAGTGTCATGCTAGGCCACGCGCGCTGCTGCAGGGTTGTGACTGTGTCTGCTTAGATCGGCTTAGCAAGGTGAACCCCGGGCGCGAACTTGGAGCCCGGGAAAACAAGGCCCAAGAGGCACCAGCTCTCCCGCGGCTCTTCTTTCCTGCCGCGACAGAGCAAACGACCAAAGCCTTGCTGAGGAAGCAGCAGCGAAGTGCGGTTTGCGCCAAGCTGAAAACCTCTGCGAAAGCATAGCAGTCGCTGGGAAATCAGAGTCGGTTCTGTGGGATGCTGCCTGCTGCTTGCCGGAGCTAGTCTCCACTGCACGGTGGAATAAACCCGCATGGAGTGAAATCCTCTTTGCCTGGGCTTCCGCTCTGCCTGAGAGAGAAGCGCGGTGGTGCCTGTGGAAAGAGCCTTAAGGAAAGGGACGCATCTGTCACTGCAGAGCGAAGGAAGCCGGGCTGCTAAGGAGACACGAGGGGAAGATTAGGGCAGGGGAAAGGGCTCCACTCTGAGGAAGGAGTCTGGGCAGAAAGCATGCCTGTCCTGAGCCTTTGGGCCCAAGGAGACAGCAGCTCCTTGGCCACCTGACCGTTTTGGAGCCATTGGCTTGCCACCAGGCGCCTACCCTAAACTCGAGAAACAACTCCCAGAAAGACCTGGCCATCAGATGCCATCTTCCTCCGGAATGTAGAAGCTTGGAGGAGGCCCGGGTTTTAAGGGGAAGGAGTGGTGACAGTACCCAAAGCTCCCTATTCAGTGCACGGGCGGTGTGCAGGGATCCTGTCACCTCTCCTTTCCTGTGGGGAAAGCACAGGCCTAGCCCGCGAGTCGGCCTGAGCGCCAGAGTAAAAGGCCAAGCGATGCCTACACCGGGAGATGGTAGTGTGCATGGAGTGCCATCCTAGGCTAAGCGCGCTACTGCACGGTTGTGACTGTGTCTGCGTAGTTCGGCCTGGCAGGGTGAACCCAGGACGCGAACATGGAGCCAGGGAAAGCAAGGCCCAAGAGGCACCAGCTCTCCCGCAGCTCTTCTTCCCAGACGCGACAGAAGCCTTGCTGAGGAAGCAGTGGCGAAGGGCTGTTTGCTCCAAACCAAAGCCTCTTACAAAGGACAGCATTCCCCGAGAAATGTTTTGGGGGCTGCTGCTGCGTGCCTGAGCCCAGTCTCGCGGTGGGAGAAACCCGCATACAGCGAAAGCCCCTTTGCCTGGGCATCTCCCCTTGGAAAGCACAGCATTCGTTGGGAAATCAGAGTTGGGTTTGGGGATGCTGCTGCTGCTTGCCTAAGCGAGTCTCCGCAGCATGTTGGAAGATACCAGCATGGAGCGAAATCCTCTTTGCCCTAGCATCCTTTCTGCCTGAGAGAGAAGCATGGTTGCTCACGTCTGTCACCACGCTCCCCAGGAGCAAGTGAGGGGAAGGCACAGCACGCCGCCCCCGGGGAAGAGAAGGATCCCTTGGCCTTGGGGTCGGGAAACGCTCGGGAACAGGATAGCCTGCCGCGGCTCGAAATGCAGGCCGGTGGCCAGACATGTGTCACCCGCTCCCTGTGCGGAGAGATGGAAGCCTGGCTGCTAAGGAGACATGAGGGGACGACTAGGGCAGGGGCGCGTGCTCCTCTCTAAGGAGTCTGGGCAGAAGGCAGGCCTGTCCTGTGCCTCTGTTACCAAGGGTCACCATCTCCTTGGCCACCTGTCCCAAGGGCAGATTTGGGCTTGCCACCAGGTGCCATACCCGGAACTCGCAGAAACAACCCCATGGAGAAACGGTCAGTCAGATGCCATCTTCCACCAAGATGTGGCAGCATTGTGGGTGACAGGGGGTGCGGCGAGGAAGGAGTGGAGACAGTCCCCCACAGTTCCCCATCCCAGTGCCCGGGCCGTGTGCAGGGATCCTGTTGCCTCCTCTCTCCTGTGGTGAAGACACTGGCCTTGACCCCGAGTCTGCCCGAGCACCGGATCAAAAGGCAAAGCCTTACCAGAGCAGGAGATGGAATTAGGAATAGAGTGCCATGCTAGGCCACGCACGCTGCTGCAGGGTTGTGACTGTGTCTGCCTAGTTCGGCTTAGCAAAGTGAAATCCGGGCGCGAACATGGAGCCAGGGAAAGCAAGGCCCAAGAGGCAACAGCTCTCCCGCAGCTCTTCTTCCCTGACTCGACTGAAGCGGCGAAGTGCTGTTCGCTCCAAACCAAAGCCTCTGCGAAAGCACAGCATTCGCTGAGAAATGTTGTGCGGGCTGCTGCTGTTTCCCTGAGCCCAGTCTTGCGGTGGGAGAAACCCGCATACAGCGAAAGCCTCTTTGCCTGGGCCTCTCCCTTAGGAAAGCACAGCATTCGTTGGGAAATCAGAGTTGGGTTTGGGGATGCTGCTGCTGCTTGCCTGAGCGAGTCTCGGCAACATGGTGGAAGATACCCGCATGGAGCGAAATCCTCTTTGCCCTAGCATCCCCTCTGCTTGAGAGAGAAGCATGGTTGCACACGTCTGTCACCGCGCTCCCCAGGAGCAATTTTGGGGAAGGTACAGCACGCCGCCCCAGGGAAGAGAAGGATCCCTTGGCCTTGGGTCTAGAAACGCTCGGGAGTCAGAATAGCCTGCCGAGGCACGAAGAGCAGGCCATGAGAAGACAAGTGTCCTCTACTCCCTGTGCGGAGAGATTGAAGCCTGGCTGCTAAGGAGACATGAGGGGACGACAAGGGCAAGGGTGCATGCTCCACTCTGAGGAAGGAGTCTGGGCAGAAGGCAGGCCTGTCCTGTGCCTCTGGTCCCAAGGGGAAAGCATCTCCTTGGCCACCTGTCCCAAGGGCAGACTTGGGCTTGCCACCAGGTGCCATACCCGGAACTCGCAGAAACAACCCCATGGAGAAACGTGCAGTCAGATGCCCTCTTCCACCAAGATGTGGCAGCATTGTGGGTGGTCGGGGTGTGCCGGGGAAAGAGTGGAGACAGTCCCCACCGTTCCCCATCCCAGTGCTCGGGCCCTGTGCAGGGATCCTGTTGCCTCCTCTCTCCTGTGGTGAAGGCACTGGCCTTGACCCCAAGTCTGCCCGAGCGCCGGAGCAAAAGGCAAAGCCTTACCTACGCCAGGAGATGGTAATAGGCATAGAGTGTCATGCTAGGCCACGCGCGCTGCTGCAGGGTTGTGACTGTGTCTGCTTAGATCGGCTTAGCAAGGTGAACCCCGGGCGCGAACTTGGAGCCCGGGAAAACAAGGCCCAAGAGGCACCAGCTCTCCCGCGGCTCTTCTTTCCTGCCGCGACAGAGCAAACGACCAAAGCCTTGCTGAGGAAGCAGCAGCGAAGTGCGGTTTGCGCCAAGCTGAAAACCTCTGCGAAAGCATAGCAGTCGCTGGGAAATCAGAGTCGGTTCTGTGGGATGCTGCCTGCTGCTTGCCGGAGCTAGTCTCCACTGCACGGTGGAATAAACCCGCATGGAGTGAAATCCTCTTTGCCTGGGCTTCCGCTCTGCCTGAGAGAGAAGCGCGGTGGTGCCTGTGGAAAGAGCCTTAAGGAAAGGGACGCATCTGTCACTGCAGAGCGAAGGAAGCCGGGCTGCTAAGGAGACACGAGGGGAAGATTAGGGCAGGGGAAAGGGCTCCACTCTGAGGAAGGAGTCTGGGCAGAAAGCATGCCTGTCCTGAGCCTTTGGGCCCAAGGAGACAGCAGCTCCTTGGCCACCTGACCGTTTTGGAGCCATTGGCTTGCCACCAGGCGCCTACCCTAAACTCGAGAAACAACTCCCAGAAAGACCTGGCCATCAGATGCCATCTTCCTCCGGAATGTAGAAGCTTGGAGGAGGCCCGGGTTTTAAGGGGAAGGACAGTACCCAAAGCTCCCTATTCAGTGCACGGGCGGTGTGCAGGGATCCTGTCACCTCTCCTTTCCTGTGGGGAAAGCACAGGCCTAGCCCGCGAGTCGGCCTGAGCGCCAGAGTAAAAGGCCAAGCGATGCCTACACCGGGAGATGGTAGTGTGCATGGAGTGCCATCCTAGGCTAAGCGCGCTACTGCACGGTTGTGACTGTGTCTGCGTAGTTCGGCCTGGCAGGGTGAACCCAGGACGCGAACATGGAGCCAGGGAAAGCAAGGCCCAAGAGGCACCAGCTCTCCCGCAGCTCTTCTTCCCAGACGCGACAGAAGCCTTGCTGAGGAAGCAGTGGCGAAGGGCTGTTTGCTCCAAACCAAAGCCTCTTACAAAGGACAGCATTCCCCGAGAAATGTTTTGGGGGCTGCTGCTGCGTGCCTGAGCCCAGTCTCGCGGTGGGAGAAACCCGCATACAGCGAAAGCCCCTTTGCCTGGGCATCTCCCCTTGGAAAGCACAGCATTCGTTGGGAAATCAGAGTTGGGTTTGGGGATGCTGCTGCTGCTTGCCTAAGCGAGTCTCCGCAGCATGTTGGAAGATACCAGCATGGAGCGAAATCCTCTTTGCCCTAGCATCCTTTCTGCCTGAGAGAGAAGCATGGTTGCTCACGTCTGTCACCACGCTCCCCAGGAGCAAGTGAGGGGAAGGCACAGCACGCCGCCCCCGGGGAAGAGAAGGATCCCTTGGCCTTGGGGTCGGGAAACGCTTGGGAACAGGATAGCCTGCCGCGGCTCGAAATGCAGGCCGGTGGCCAGACATGTGTCACCCGCTCCCTGTGCGGAGAGATGGAAGCCTGGCTGCTAAGGAGACATGAGGGGACGACTAGGGCAGGGGCGCGTGCTCCTCTCTAAGGAGTCTGGGCAGAAGGCAGGCCTGTCCTGTGCCTCTGTTACCAAGGGTCACCATCTCCTTGGCCACCTGTCCCAAGGGCAGATTTGGGCTTGCCACCAGGTGCCATACCCGGAACTCGCAGAAACAACCCCATGGAGAAACGGTCAGTCAGATGCCATCTTCCACCAAGATGTGGCAGCATTGTGGGTGACAGGGGGTGCGGCGAGGAAGGAGTGGAGACAGTCCCCCACAGTTCCCCATCCCAGTGCCCGGGCCGTGTGCAGGGATCCTGTTGCCTCCTCTCTCCTGTGGTGAAGACACTGGCCTTGACCCCGAGTCTGCCCGAGCACCGGATCAAAAGGCAAAGCCTTACCAGAGCAGGAGATGGAATTAGGAATAGAGTGCCATGCTAGGCCACGCACGCTGCTGCAGGGTTGTGACTGTGTCTGCCTAGTTCGGCTTAGCAAAGTGAAATCCGGGCGCGAACATGGAGCCAGGGAAAGCAAGGCCCAAGAGGCAACAGCTCTCCCGCAGCTCTTCTTCCCTGACTCGACTGAAGCGGCGAAGTGCTGTTCGCTCCAAACCAAAGCCTCTGCGAAAGCACAGCATTCGCTGAGAAATGTTGTGCGGGCTGCTGCTGTTTCCCTGAGCCCAGTCTTGCGGTGGGAGAAACCCGCATACAGCGAAAGCCTCTTTGCCTGGGCCTCTCCCTTAGGAAAGCACAGCATTCGTTGGGAAATCAGAGTTGGGTTTGGGGATGCTGCTGCTGCTTGCCTGAGCGAGTCTCGGCAACATGGTGGAAGATACCCGCATGGAGCGAAATCCTCTTTGCCCTAGCATCCCCTCTGCTTGAGAGAGAAGCATGGTTGCACACGTCTGTCACCGCGCTCCCCAGGAGCAATTTTGGGGAAGGTACAGCACGCCGCCCCAGGGAAGAGAAGGATCCCTTGGCCTTGGGTCTAGAAACGCTCGGGAGTCAGAATAGCCTGCCGAGGCACGAAGAGCAGGCCATGAGAAGACAAGTGTCCTCTACTCCCTGTGCGGAGAGATTGAAGCCTGGCTGCTAAGGAGACATGAGGGGACGACAAGGGCAAGGGTGCATGCTCCACTCTGAGGAAGGAGTCTGGGCAGAAGGCAGGCCTGTCCTGTGCCTCTGGTCCCAAGGGGAAAGCATCTCCTTGGCCACCTGTCCCAAGGGCAGACTTGGGCTTGCCACCAGGTGCCATACCCGGAACTCGCAGAAACAACCCCATGGAGAAACGTGCAGTCAGATGCCCTCTTCCACCAAGATGTGGCAGCATTGTGGGTGGTCGGGGTGTGCCGGGGAAAGAGTGGAGACAGTCCCCACCGTTCCCCATCCCAGTGCTCGGGCCCTGTGCAGGGATCCTGTTGCCTCCTCTCTCCTGTGGTGAAGGCACTGGCCTTGACCCCAAGTCTGCCCGAGCGCCGGAGCAAAAGGCAAAGCCTTACCTACGCCAGGAGATGGTAATAGGCATAGAGTGTCATGCTAGGCCACGCACGCTGCTGCAGGGTTGTGACTGTGTCTGCTTAGATCGGCTTAGCAAGGTGAACCCCGGGCGCGAACTTGGAGCCCGGGAAAACAAGGCCCAAGAGGCACCAGCTCTCCCGCGGCTCTTCTTTCCTGCCGCGACAGAGCAAACGACCAAAGCCTTGCTGAGGAAGCAGCAGCGAAGTGCGGTTTGCGCCAAGCTGAAAACCTCTGCGAAAGCATAGCAGTCGCTGGGAAATCAGAGTCGGTTCTGTGGGATGCTGCCTGCTGCTTGCCGGAGCTAGTCTCCACTGCACGGTGGAATAAACCCGCATGGAGTGAAATCCTCTTTGCCTGGGCTTCCGCTCTGCCTGAGAGAGAAGCGCGGTGGTGCCTGTGGAAAGAGCCTTAAGGAAAGGGACGCATCTGTCACTGCAGAGCGAAGGAAGCCGGGCTGCTAAGGAGACACGAGGGGAAGATTAGGGCAGGGGAAAGGGCTCCACTCTGAGGAAGGAGTCTGGGCAGAAAGCATGCCTGTCCTGAGCCTTTGGGCCCAAGGAGACAGCAGCTCCTTGGCCACCTGACCGTTTTGGAGCCATTGGCTTGCCACCAGGCGCCTACCCTAAACTCGAGAAACAACTCCCAGAAAGACCTGGCCATCAGATGCCATCTTCCTCCGGAATGTAGAAGCTTGGAGGAGGCCCGGGTTTTAAGGGGAAGGACAGTACCCAAAGCTCCCTATTCAGTGCACGGGCGGTGTGCAGGGATCCTGTCACCTCTCCTTTCCTGTGGGGAAAGCACAGGCCTAGCCCGCGAGTCGGCCTGAGCGCCAGAGTAAAAGGCCAAGCGATGCCTACACCGGGAGATGGTAGTGTGCATGGAGTGCCATCCTAGGCTAAGCGCGCTACTGCACGGTTGTGACTGTGTCTGCGTAGTTCGGCCTGGCAGGGTGAACCCAGGACGCGAACATGGAGCCAGGGAAAGCAAGGCCCAAGAGGCACCAGCTCTCCCGCAGCTCTTCTTCCCAGACGCGACAGAAGCCTTGCTGAGGAAGCAGTGGCGAAGGGCTGTTTGCTCCAAACCAAAGCCTCTTACAAAGGACAGCATTCCCCGAGAAATGTTTTGGGGGCTGCTGCTGCGTGCCTGAGCCCAGTCTCGCGGTGGGAGAAACCCGCATACAGCGAAAGCCCCTTTGCCTGGGCATCTCCCCTTGGAAAGCACAGCATTCGTTGGGAAATCAGAGTTGGGTTTGGGGATGCTGCTGCTGCTTGCCTAAGCGAGTCTCCGCAGCATGTTGGAAGATACCAGCATGGAGCGAAATCCTCTTTGCCCTAGCATCCTTTCTGCCTGAGAGAGAAGCATGGTTGCTCACGTCTGTCACCACGCTCCCCAGGAGCAAGTGAGGGGAAGGCACAGCACGCCGCCCCCGGGGAAGAGAAGGATCCCTTGGCCTTGGGGTCGGGAAACGCTCGGGAACAGGATAGCCTGCCGCGGCTCGAAATGCAGGCCGGTGGCCAGACATGTGTCACCCGCTCCCTGTGCGGAGAGATGGAAGCCTGGCTGCTAAGGAGACATGAGGGGACGACTAGGGCAGGGGCGCGTGCTCCTCTCTAAGGAGTCTGGGCAGAAGGCAGGCCTGTCCTGTGCCTCTGTTACCAAGGGTCACCATCTCCTTGGCCACCTGTCCCAAGGGCAGATTTGGGCTTGCCACCAGGTGCCATACCCGGAACTCGCAGAAACAACCCCATGGAGAAACGGTCAGTCAGATGCCATCTTCCACCAAGATGTGGCAGCATTGTGGGTGACAGGGGGTGCGGCGAGGAAGGAGTGGAGACAGTCCCCCACAGTTCCCCATCCCAGTGCCCGGGCCGTGTGCAGGGATCCTGTTGCCTCCTCTCTCCTGTGGTGAAGACACTGGCCTTGACCCCGAGTCTGCCCGAGCACCGGATCAAAAGGCAAAGCCTTACCAGAGCAGGAGATGGAATTAGGAATAGAGTGCCATGCTAGGCCACGCACGCTGCTGCAGGGTTGTGACTGTGTCTGCCTAGTTCGGCTTAGCAAAGTGAAATCCGGGCGCGAACATGGAGCCAGGGAAAGCAAGGCCCAAGAGGCAACAGCTCTCCCGCAGCTCTTCTTCCCTGACTCGACTGAAGCGGCGAAGTGCTGTTCGCTCCAAACCAAAGCCTCTGCGAAAGCACAGCATTCGCTGAGAAATGTTGTGCGGGCTGCTGCTGCTTCCCTGAGCCCAGTCTTGCGGTGGGAGAAACCCGCATACAGCGAAAGCCTCTTTGCCTGGGCCTCTCCCTTAGGAAAGCACAGCATTCGTTGGGAAATCAGAGTTGGGTTTGGGGATGCTGCTGCTGCTTGCCTGAGCGAGTCTCGGCAACATGGTGGAAGATACCCGCATGGAGCGAAATCCTCTTTGCCCTAGCATCCCCTCTGCTTGAGAGAGAAGCATGGTTGCACACGTCTGTCACCGCGCTCCCCAGGAGCAATTTTGGGGAAGGTACAGCACGCCGCCCCAGGGAAGAGAAGGATCCCTTGGCCTTGGGTCTAGAAACGCTCGGGAGTCAGAATAGCCTGCCGAGGCACGAAGAGCAGGCCATGAGAAGACAAGTGTCCTCTACTCCCTGTGCGGAGAGATTGAAGCCTGGCTGCTAAGGAGACATGAGGGGACGACAAGGGCAAGGGTGCATGCTCCACTCTGAGGAAGGAGTCTGGGCAGAAGGCAGGCCTGTCCTGTGCCTCTGGTCCCAAGGGGAAAGCATCTCCTTGGCCACCTGTCCCAAGGGCAGACTTGGGCTTGCCACCAGGTGCCATACCCGGAACTCGCAGAAACAACCCCATGGAGAAACGTGCAGTCAGATGCCCTCTTCCACCAAGATGTGGCAGCATTGTGGGTGGTCGGGGTGTGCCGGGGAAAGAGTGGAGACAGTCCCCACCGTTCCCCATCCCAGTGCTCGGGCCCTGTGCAGGGATCCTGTTGCCTCCTCTCTCCTGTGGTGAAGGCACTGGCCTTGACCCCAAGTCTGCCCGAGCGCCGGAGCAAAAGGCAAAGCCTTACCTACGCCAGGAGATGGTAATAGGCATAGAGTGTCATGCTAGGCCACGCACGCTGCTGCAGGGTTGTGACTGTGTCTGCTTAGATCGGCTTAGCAAGGTGAACCCCGGGCGCGAACTTGGAGCCCGGGAAAACAAGGCCCAAGAGGCACCAGCTCTCCCGCGGCTCTTCTTTCCTGCCGCGACAGAGCAAACGACCAAAGCCTTGCTGAGGAAGCAGCAGCGAAGTGCGGTTTGCGCCAAGCTGAAAACCTCTGCGAAAGCATAGCAGTCGCTGGGAAATCAGAGTCGGTTCTGTGGGATGCTGCCTGCTGCTTGCCGGAGACAGTCTCCACTGCACGGTGGAATAAACCCGCATGGAGTGAAATCCTCTTTGCCTGGGCTTCCGCTCTGCCTGAGAGAGAAGCGCGGTGGTGCCTGTGGAAAGAGCCTTAAGGAAAGGGACGCATCTGTCACTGCAGAGCGAAGGAAGCCGGGCTGCTAAGGAGACACGAGGGGAAGATTAGGGCAGGGGAAAGGGCTCCACTCTGAGGAAGGAGTCTGGGCAGAAAGCATGCCTGTCCTGAGCCTTTGGGCCCAAGGAGACAGCAGCTCCTTGGCAACCTGACCGTTTTGGAGCCATTGGCTTGCCACCAGGCGCCTACCCTAAACTCGAGAAACAACTCCCAGAAAGACCTGGCCATCAGATGCCATCTTCCTCCGGAATGTAGAAGCTTGGAGGAGGCCCGGGTTTTAAGGGGAAGGAGTGGTGACAGTACCCAAAGCTCCCTATTCAGTGCACGGGCGGTGTGCAGGGATCCTGTCACCTCTCCTTTCCTGTGGGGAAAGCACAGGCCTAGCCCGCGAGTCGGCCTGAGCGCCAGAGTAAAAGGCCAAGCGATGCCTACACCGGGAGATGGTAGTGTGCATGGAGTGCCATCCTAGGCTAAGCGCGCTACTGCACGGTTGTGACTGTGTCTGCGTAGTTCGGCCTGGCAGGGTGAACCCAGGACGCGAACATGGAGCCAGGGAAAGCAAGGCCCAAGAGGCACCAGCTCTCCCGCAGCTCTTCTTCCCAGACGCGACAGAAGCCTTGCTGAGGAAGCAGTGGCGAAGGGCTGTTTGCTCCAAACCAAAGCCTCTTACAAAGGACAGCATTCCCCGAGAAATGTTTTGGGGGCTGCTGCTGCGTGCCTGAGCCCAGTCTCGCGGTGGGAGAAACCCGCATACAGCGAAAGCCCCTTTGCCTGGGCATCTCCCCTTGGAAAGCACAGCATTCGTTGGGAAATCAGAGTTGGGTTTGGGGATGCTGCTGCTGCTTGCCTAAGCGAGTCTCCGCAGCATGTTGGAAGATACCAGCATGGAGCGAAATCCTCTTTGCCCTAGCATCCTTTCTGCCTGAGAGAGAAGCATGGTTGCTCACGTCTGTCACCACGCTCCCCAGGAGCAAGTGAGGGGAAGGCACAGCACGCCGCCCCCGGGGAAGAGAAGGATCCCTTGGCCTTGGGGTCGGGAAACGCTCGGGAACAGGATAGCCTGCCGCGGCTCGAAATGCAGGCCGGTGGCCAGACATGTGTCACCCGCTCCCTGTGCGGAGAGATGGAAGCCTGGCTGCTAAGGAGACATGAGGGGACGACTAGGGCAGGGGCGCGTGCTCCTCTCTAAGGAGTCTGGGCAGAAGGCAGGCCTGTCCTGTGCCTCTGTTACCAAGGGTCACCATCTCCTTGGCCACCTGTCCCAAGGGCAGATTTGGGCTTGCCACCAGGTGCCATACCCGGAACTCGCAGAAACAACCCCATGGAGAAACGGTCAGTCAGATGCCATCTTCCACCAAGATGTGGCAGCATTGTGGGTGACAGGGGGTGCGGCGAGGAAGGAGTGGAGACAGTCCCCCACAGTTCCCCATCCCAGTGCCCGGGCCGTGTGCAGGGATCCTGTTGCCTCCTCTCTCCTGTGGTGAAGACACTGGCCTTGACCCCGAGTCTGCCCGAGCACCGGATCAAAAGGCAAAGCCTTACCAGAGCAGGAGATGGAATTAGGAATAGAGTGCCATGCTAGGCCACGCACGCTGCTGCAGGGTTGTGACTGTGTCTGCCTAGTTCGGCTTAGCAAAGTGAAATCCGGGCGCGAACATGGAGCCAGGGAAAGCAAGGCCCAAGAGGCAACAGCTCTCCCGCAGCTCTTCTTCCCTGACTCGACTGAAGCGGCGAAGTGCTGTTCGCTCCAAACCAAAGCCTCTGCGAAAGCACAGCATTCGCTGAGAAATGTTGTGCGGGCTGCTGCTGTTTCCCTGAGCCCAGTCTTGCGGTGGGAGAAACCCGCATACAGCGAAAGCCTCTTTGCCTGGGCCTCTCCCTTAGGAAAGCACAGCATTCGTTGGGAAATCAGAGTTGGGTTTGGGGATGCTGCTGCTGCTTGCCTGAGCGAGTCTCGGCAACATGGTGGAAGATACTCGCATGGAGCGAAATCCTCTTTGCCCTAGCATCCCCTCTGCTTGAGAGAGAAGCATGGTTGCACACGTCTGTCACCGCGCTCCCCAGGAGCAATTTTGGGGAAGGTACAGCACGCCGCCCCAGGGAAGAGAAGGATCCCTTGGCCTTGGGTCTAGAAACGCTCGGGAGTCAGAATAGCCTGCCGAGGCACGAAGAGCAGGCCATGAGAAGACAAGTGTCCTCTACTCCCTGTGCGGAGAGATTGAAGCCTGGCTGCTAAGGAGACATGAGGGGACGACAAGGGCAAGGGTGCATGCTCCACTCTGAGGAAGGAGTCTGGGCAGAAGGCAGGCCTGTCCTGTGCCTCTGGTCCCAAGGGGGAAAGCATCTCCTTGGCCACCTGTCCCAAGGGCAGACTTGGGCTTGCCACCAGGTGCCATACCCGGAACTCGCAGAAACAACCCCATGGAGAAACGTGCAGTCAGATGCCCTCTTCCACCAAGATGTGGCAGCATTGTGGGTGGTCGGGGTGTGCCGGGGAAAGAGTGGAGACAGTCCCCACCGTTCCCCATCCCAGTGCTCGGGCCCTGTGCAGGGATCCTGTTGCCTCCTCTCTCCTGTGGTGAAGGCACTGGCCTTGACCCCAAGTCTGCCCGAGCGCCGGAGCAAAAGGCAAAGCCTTACCTACGCCAGGAGATGGTAATAGGCAAAGAGTGTCATGCTAGGCCACGCACGCTGCTGCAGGGTTGTGACTGTGTCTGCTTAGATCGGCTTAGCAAGGTGAACCCCGGGCGCGAACTTGGAGCCCGGGAAAACAAGGCCCAAGAGGCACCAGCTCTCCCGCGGCTCTTCTTTCCTGCCGCGACAGAGCGAACGACCAAAGCCTTGCTGAGGAAGCAGCAGCGAAGTGCGGTTTGCGCCAAGCTGAAAACCTCTGCGAAAGCATAGCAGTCGCTGGGAAATCAGAGTCGGTTCTGTGGGCTGCTTTTGTTGCTTGCCTTAGCCTAGTATTCGCAGCACGATGGGAAAAACCCGCATAGAGCGAAAGCTTCTTAGCCGGGGCATCCCCTCTGGGAAAGTACAGCATTCTCTGGGAAATCAGAGTCGGGTCTGTGGGATGCTGCCTGCTGCTTGCCGGAGTTAGTCTCCACTGCACGGTGGAATAAACCCGCATGGGGCGAAATTCTCTTTGCCTGGGCATCCACTCTGCCTGAGAGAGAAGCGCGGTGGTGCCTGTGGAAAGAGCCTTAAGGAAAGGGACACATCTGTCACTGCAGAGCGAAGGAAGCCGGGCTGCTAAGGAGACACGAGGGGAAGATTAGGGCAGGGGAAAGGGCTCCACTCTGCTGAAGGAGTCTGGGCAGAAAGCATGCCTGTCCTGAGCCTTTGGGCCCAAGGAGACAGCAGCTCCTTGGCCACCTGACCGTGGTGGAGCCATGGGCTTGCCCCAGGCGCCTACCCTAAACTCGAGAAACAACTCCCAGAAAGACCTGGCCATCAGATGCCGTCTTCCTCCGGGATGTAGAAGCTTGGAGGAGGCCCGGGTTTTAAGGGGAAGGAGTGGTGACAGTCCCCCAAAGCTCCCTATTCAGTGCACGGGCGGTGTGCAGGGATCCTGTCACCTCTCCTTTCCTGTGGGGAAAGCACAGGCCTAGTCCGCGAGTCGGCCTGAGCGCCAGAGTAAAAGGCCAAGCGATGCCTACACCGGGAGATGGTAGTGTGCATGGAGTGCCATCCTAGGCTAAGCGCGCTACTGCACGGTTGCGACTGTGTCTGCTTAGTTCGGCCTGGCAGGGTGAACCCAGGACGCGAACATGGAGCCAGGGAAAGCAAGGCCCAAGAGGCACCAGCTCTCCCGCAGCTCTTCTTCCCTGACGCGACTGAAGCTTTGCTGAGGAAGCAGCGGCGAAGTGCTGTTCGCTCCAAACCAAAGCCTCTGCGAAAGCACAGCATTCGCTGAGAAATGTCCGGGCTGCTGCTGCTTCCCTGAGCCCAGTCTCGCGGTGGGAGAAACCCGCATACAGCGAAAGCCTCTTTGCCTGGGCCTCTCCCTTAGGAAAGCACAGCATTCGTTGGGAAATCAGAGTTGTGTTGGGGGATGCTGCTGTTGCTTGCCTGAGCGAGTCTCGGCAACATGGTGGAAGATACCCGCATGGAGCGAAATCCTCTTTGCCCTAGCATCCCCTCTGCCTGAGAGAGAAGCATGGTTGCACACGTCTGTCACCCCGCTCCCCAGGAGCAATTTTGGGGAAGGCACAGCACGCCGCCCCAGGGATGAGAAGGATCCCTTGGCCTTGGGTCTGGAAACGCTCGGGAGTCAGAATAGCCTGCCGAGGCACGAAGAGCAGGCCATGAGAAGACAAGTGTCCTCTACTCCCTGTGCGGAGAGATTGAAGCCTGGCTGCTAAGGAGACATGAGGGGACGACAAGGGCAAGGGTGCATGCTCCACTCTGAGGAAGGAGTCTGGGCAGAAGGCAGGCCTGTCCTGTGCCTCTGGTCCCAAGGGGAAAGCATCTCCTTGGCCACCTGTCCCAAGGGCAGACTTGGGCTTGCCACCAGGTGCCATACCCGGAACTCGCAGAAACAACCCCATGGAGAAACGGGCAGTCAG
This sequence comes from Mustela nivalis, assembly GCF_964662115.1. Lineage (NCBI taxonomy): Eukaryota > Metazoa > Chordata > Mammalia > Carnivora > Mustelidae > Mustela > Mustela nivalis. Next base: position 718,950 of record NW_028136260.1, on the reverse strand, counting down.
ATGCCGTCTTCCACCAAGATGTGGCAGCATTGTGGGTGGCCGGGGTGTGCCGGGGAAAGAGTGGAGACAGTCCCCACTGTTCCCCATCCCAGTGCTCGGGCCCTGTGCAGGGAACCTGTTGCCTCCTCTCTCCTGTGGTGAAGGCACTGGCCTTGACCCCGAGTCTGCCCAAGCGCCGGAGCAAAAGGCAAAGCCTTACCTACACCAGGAGATGGTAATAGGCATAGAGTGTCATGCTAGGCCACGCACGCTGCTGCAGGGTTGTGACTGTGTCTGCTTAGTTCGGCTTAGCAAGGTGAACCCCGGGCGCGAACTTGGAGCCCGGGAAAACAAGGCCCAAGAGGCACCAGCTCTCCCGCGGCTCTTCTTTCCTGCCGCGACAGAGCGAACGACCAAAGCCTTGCTGAGGAAGCAGAAGCGAAGTGCGGTTTGCGCCAAGCTGAAAACCTCTGCGAAAGCATAGCAGTCGCTGGGAAATCAGAGTCGGTTCTGTGGGCTGCTTTTGTTGCTTGCCTTAGCCTAGTATTCGCAGCACGATGGGTAAAACCCGCATAGAGCGAAAGCTTCTTTGCCGGGGCATCCCCTCTGGGAAAGTACAGCATTCTCTGGGAAATCAGAGTCGGGTCTGTGGGATGCTGCCTGCTGCTTGCCGGAGTTAGTCTCCACTGCACGGTGGAATAAACCCGCATGGGGCGAAATTCTCTTTGCCTGGGCATCCACTCTGCCTGAGAGAGAAGCGCGGTGGTGCCTGTGGAAAGAGCCTTAAGGAAAGGGACACATCTGTCACTGCAGAGCGAAGGAAGCCGGGCTGCTAAGGAGACACGAGGGGAAGATTAGGGCAGGGGAAAGGGCTCCACTCTGCTGAAGGAGTCTGGGCAGAAAGCATGCCTGTCCTGAGCCTTTGGGCCCAAGGAGACAGCAGCTCCTTGGCCACCTGACCGTGGTGGAGCCATGGGCTTGCCCCAGGCGCCTACCCTAAACTCGAGAAACAACTCCCAGAAAGACCTGGCCATCAGATGCCGTCTTCCTCCGGGATGTAGAAGCTTGGAGGAGGCCCGGGTTTTAAGGGGAAGGAGTGGTGACAGTCCCCCAAAGCTCCCTATTCAGTGCACGGGCGGTGTGCAGGGATCCTGTCACCTCTCCTTTCCTGTGGGGAAAGCACAGGCCTAGTCCGCGAGTCGGCCTGAGCGCCAGAGTAAAAGGCCAAGCGATGCCTACACCGGGAGATGGTAGTGTGCATGGAGTGCCATCCTAGGCTAAGCGCGCTACTGCACGGTTGCGACTGTGTCTGCTTAGTTCGGCCTGGCAGGGTGAACCCAGGACGCGAACATGGAGCCAGGGAAAGCAAGGCCCAAGAGGCACCAGCTCTCCCGCAGCTCTTCTTCCCTGACGCGACTGAAGCTTTGCTGAGGAAGCAGCGGCGAAGTGCTGTTCGCTCCAAACCAAAGCCTCTGCGAAAGCACAGCATTCGCTGAGAAATGTCCGGGCTGCTGCTGCTTCCCTGAGCCCAGTCTCGCGGTGGGAGAAACCCGCATACAGCGAAAGCCTCTTTGCCTGGGCCTCTCCCTTAGGAAAGCACAGCATTCGTTGGGAAATCAGAGTTGGGTTTGGGGATGCTGCTGCTGCTTGCCTGAGCGAGTCTCGGCAACATGGTGGAAGATACCCGCATGGAGCGAAATCCTCTTTGCCCTAGCATCCCCTCTGCCTGAGAGAGAAGCATGGTTGCACACGTCTGTCACCCCGCTCCCCAGGAGCAATTTTGGGGAAGGCACAGCAAGCCGCCCCAGGGAAGAGAAGGATCCCTTGGCCTTGGGTCTGGAAACGCTCGGGAGTCAGAATAGCCTGCCGAGGCACGAAGAGCAGGCCATGAGAAGACAAGTGTCCTCTACTCCCTGTGCGGAGAGATTGAAGCCTGGCTGCTAAGGAGACATGAGGGGACGACAAGAGCAAGGGTGCATGCTCCACTCTGAGGAAGGAGTCTGGGCAGAAGGCAGGCCTGTCCTGTGCCTCTGGTCCCAAGGGGAAAGCATCTCCTTGGCCACCTGTCCCAAGGGCAGACTTGGGCTTGCCACCAGGTGCCATACCCGGAACTCGCAGAAACAACCCCATGGAGAAACGTGCAGTCAGATGCCGTCTTCCACCAAGATGTGGCAGCATTGTGGGTGGCCGGGGTGTGCCGGGGAAAGAGTGGAGACAGTCCCCACTGTTCCCCATCCCAGTGCTCGGGCCCTGTGCAGGGAACCTTTTGCCTCCTCTCTCCTGTGGTGAAGGCACTGGCCTTGACCCCGAATCTGCCCAAGCGCCGGAGCAAAAGGCAAAGCCTTACCTACGCCAGGAGATGGTAATAGGCATAGAGTGTCATGCTAGGCCACGCACGCTGCTGCAGGGTTGTGACTGTGTCTGCTTAGTTCGGCTTAGCAAGGTGAACCCCGGGCGCGAACTTGGAGCCCGGGAAAACAAGGCCCAAGAGGCACCAGCTCTCCCGCGGCTCTTCTTTCCTGCCGCGACAGAGCGAACGACCAAAGCCTTGCTGAGGAAGCAGAAGCGAAGTGCGGTTTGCGCCAAGCTGAAAACCTCTGTGAAAGCATAGCAGTCGCTGGGAAATCAGAGTCGGTTCTGTGGGCTGCTTTTGTTGCTTGCCTTAGCCTAGTATTCGCAGCACGATGGGAAAAACCCGCATAGAGCGAAAGCTTCTTTGCCGGGGCATCCCCTCTGGGAAAGTACAGCATTCTCTGGGAAATCAGAGTCGGGTCTGTGGGATGCTGCCTGCTGCTTGCCAGAGTTAGTCTCCACTGCACGGTGGAATAAACCCGCATGGGGCGAAATTCTCTTTGCCTGGGCATCCACTCTGCCTGAGAGAGAAGCGCGGTGGTGCCTGTGGAAAGAGCCTTAAGGAAAGGGACACATCTGTCACTGCAGAGCGAAGGAAGCCGGGCTGCTAAGGAGACACGAGGGGAAGATTCGGGCAGGGGAAAGGGCTCCACTCTGCTGAAGGAGTCTGGGCAGAAAGCATGCCTGTCCTGAGCCTTGGGCCCAAGAAGACAGCAGCTCCTTGGCCACCTGACCGTGGTGGAGCCATGGGCTTGCCACCAGGCGCCTACCCTAAACTCGAGAAACAACTCCCAGAAAGACCTGGCCATCAGATGCCGTCTTCCTCCGGGATGTAGAAGCTTGGAGGAGGCCCGGGTTTTAAGGGGAAGGAGTGGTGACAGTCCCCCAAAGCTCCCTATTCAGTGCACGGGCGGTGTGCAGGGATCCTGTCACCTCTCCTTTCCTGTGGGGAAAGCACAGGCCTAGTCCGCGAGTCGGCCTGAGCGCCAGAGTAAAAGGCCAAGCGATGCCTACACCGGGAGATGGTAGTGTGCATGGAGTGCCATCCTAGGCTAAGCGCGCTACTGCACGGTTGCGACTGTGTCTGCTTAGTTCGGCCTGGCAGGGTGAACCCAGGACGCGAACATGGAGCCAGGGAAAGCAAGGCCCAAGAGGCACCAGCTCTCCCGCAGCTCTTCTTCCCTGACGCGACTGAAGCTTTGCTGAGGAAGCAGCGGCGAAGTGCTGTTCGCTCCAAACCAAAGCCTCTGCGAAAGCACAGCATTCGCTGAGAAATGTCCGGGCTGCTGCTGCTTCCCTGAGCCCAGTCTCGCGGTGGGAGAAACCCGCATACAGCGAAAGCCTCTTTGCCTGGGCCTCTCCCTTAGGAAAGCACAGCATTCGTTGGGAAATCAGAGTTGTGTTGGGGGATGCTGCTGCTGCTTGCCTGAGCGAGTCTCAGCAACATGGTGGAAGATACCCGCATGGAGCGAAATCCTCTTTGCCCTAGCATCCCCTCTGCCTGAGAGAGAAGCATGGTTGCACACGTCTGTCACCGCGCTCCCCAGGAGCAATTTTGGGTCAGGCACAGCACGCCGCCCCCGGGGAAGAGAAGGATCCCTTGGCCGTGGGGTCTGGAAACGCTCGGAAGTCAGAATAGCCTGCCGAGGCACGAACAGCAGGCCATGAGAAGACAAGTGTCCTCTGCTCCCTGTGCGGAGAGATTGAAGCCTGGCTGCTAAGGAGACATGAGGGGACGACAAGGGCATGGGTGCGTGCTCCACTCTGAGGAAGGAGTCTGGGCAGAAGGCAGGCCTGTCCTGTGCCTCTGGTCCCAAGGGGAAAGCATCTCCTTGGCCACCTGTTCCAAGGGCAGACTTGGGCTTGCCACCAGTTGCCATACCCGGAACTCGCAGAAACAACCCCATGGAGAAACGTGCAGTCAGATGCCGTCTTCCACCAAGATATGGCAGCATTGTGGGTGGCCGGGGGTGTGCCGGGGAAAGAGTGGAGACAGTCCCCACCGTTCCCCATCCCAGTGCTCGGGGCCTGTGCAGGGATCCTGTCGCCTCCTCTCTCCTATGGTGAAGGCACTGGCCTAGACCCCGAGTCTGCCCGAGCGCCGGAGCAAAAGGCAAAGCCTTACCTAGGCCAGGAGATGGAATTAGGCATAGAGTGCCATGCTAGGCCACGCACGCTGCTGCAGGGTTGTGACTGTGTCTGCCTAGTTCGGCTTAGCAAAGTGAAACCCCGGGCGCGAACATGGAGCCCGGGAAAGCAAGGACCAAGAGGCACCAGCTCTCCCGCGGCTCTTCTTTCCTGCCGCGACAGAGCAAACGACCACAGCCTTGCTGAGGAAGCAGCAGCGAAGTGCGTTTCGCGCCAAGCTGAAAACCTCTGCGAAAGCATGGCCGTCGCTGGGAAATCAGAGTCGGTTCTGTGGGCTGCTTTTGTTGCTTGCCTTAGCCTAGTATTCGCAGCACTTTTGGAGAAACCCGCATAGAGCGAAAGCCTCTTTGCCCGGGCATCCCCTCTGGGAAAGCACAGCATTCTTTGGGAAATCAGAGTCGGGTCTGTGGGATGCTGCCTGCTGCTTGCCGGAGCTAGTCTCCACAGCACGGTGTAATAAACCCGCATGGAGCGAAATCCTCTTTGCCTGGGCATCCCCTCTGCATGGGAGAGATGCATGGTTGCACACGTCTGTCACTGCGCTCCCCAGGAGCAAGTGTGGGGAAGGCACAGCACACTGTCCCTGGGGAAGAGAAGGAGCCATTGGCCTTGGGGTCTGGAAAATTGAACAGCCACATGCAGAAAATGAAATTGGACCATCCTAACACCATACATTATAATCGACTGGAAATGGATGAAGAAGCATAATGTGAGAAAGGAATCCATCATAGTCCTTGAGGAGAGAACAGGTAGCAACTTCTTTGACCTCAGCAGCAGCAACTTCTTCCTAGGAACATCGCGAAAGGCAAGGGAAGCAAGGGCAAGAATGAACTATTGGGATTTCATCAGATCCAAAAGCTTTTGCACTGCAAAGGAAACAGTTAACAAAGCCAAAAGATCACTGTCAGAAGTTATCTGGGAGAAGATATTTGCAAATGACATACCAGATAAAGGGCCAGTATCCAAAATCTATAAAGAGCTTATCAAACTCAACACCCTAAAAACAAATAATCCAATGAAGAAATGGGCAGAGGACATGAACAGACATTTCTGCAAAGAATACATCCAAATGGCCAACAGACACATGAAAAAATGCTCCACATCACTCGGCATCAGGGAAATACAAATCAAAACCAGAATGAGATACCACCTCACACCGTTCAGAATGGCTAAAATGAACAAGTCCGTCAATGACAGATGCTGGCGAGGATGTGGAGAAAGGGCAACCCTCCTACACTGTATGTGGGAATGCAAGCTGGTGCAACCACTCTGGAAAACAGCGTGGACGTGCCTCAAAAAGCTGAAAATAGAACTACCCTATGACCCAGTGCTTGTAGTACTGGGTATATACCCTACAGATACAAACGTGGCATTCTGAAGGGGCACATGCACCCAAATGTTTATAGCAGCAATGTCCACAATAGTTAAACTATGGAAAGAAACTAAATGTCCTTCAACAGATGAATCAATAAATAAGATGTGGTATATATGTTCAATGGAATACTATGCAGCCATCAAAAGAAATGAAATCCTGCTATTTGTGATGACGTGGATGGAACTAGAGGGTATTATGCTTGGAGAAATAAATCAATCTGAGAAAGACAACTATCATATGATCTCCCTGATATGATGAAGTGGAGATGCAACATAGGCAGTTTCGGGCGTACGAAAAGAAAAATAAAAAAAAGATGGTATTAGGAGGGAGACAAACCATAAAAGACTGAATCTCACAAAACAGACTGAGGGTTGCTGGGGGGAGGTGTGTTGGGAGAGGATGGTGGGGGTATGGACATTGGAGAGGGCAGGTGCTATGGTGAGTGATGGTGAGTGCTGTGAAATGTGTAACCTGGTGATTCACAGACCTGTACCCCTAGGGATTAAAACACATTATATAAAAAATTTTAAAAAATAATTTAAAAAACCCATTAAAGAAAAAACACAGATTGCAAGCCCAGAGCTAATCTCATATTCAATCAAAACTTTTGAAAGTTTTCCCCTTAACGATCAGAAGAAAGACAAGTGTGTCCATTTTCACTACTCTCATTTGACACAGTAGTGGATGTCCTAGCCAGAGAAACAAGGAACACAAAGAAACAAGAGTCTCCAAAAAAAAAAAAAAGGAAGAAGTAAAATTTTCTTTTTTTGGATAACATGAACTTACATGTTAAAAAATCCTAAAAAATTCACAAAAAATTTGAATAAACAAATTTAGTAAAATTACCAAATACAAGATCAATATATAAAAGAAAAGAATTTTGTTTTGTTTCTTTTTTTTATGGACTGATTCCCAGTTTGTCATGTCATCCTTGTTCAGTGATCACGCTAATCTTCTCTGCATCATTCCAATTTTAGTATATGTGCTGCCAAAGTAAGCACAAGACAGGAGCATTTTAACATTCTAATGATGAACTATCTGAAAAAATAAAGAAAACAATCTAATTCACAATAGCATCAAAAATAATAAAATACTTAGGAATAGATTTAACTAAGAAGATGAAAGATCTGTACTCCATAAACTATGACATTGATAAAGAAATTGAAGGTGACAGAAATGGAAAGATAGCTCATATTTATGAATGGTAAGAATTAACATTGTTAAAATGTCCATACTACCGTAAACCATCTGTAAATCCAATTCCTATCAAAAATCCAATGTTAGGGGCGCCTGGGTGGCTCAGTGGGTTAAGCCGCTGCCTTCGGCTCTGGTCATGATCCCAGGGTCCTGGGATCGAGCCCCGCATCAGGCTCTCTGCTCAGCAGGAAGCCTGCTTCCTCTTATCTCTCTGCCTGCCTCTCTGCCTGCTTGTCATCTCTCTCTGTCAAATAAATAAATTAAAAATCTTAAAAAAAATCCAATATTATTGTTTTACAGAAGTAAGTAAAGAATCCTAAAGTTTATATGAGACCATGAAAGACAACAAATAATCAAAGCAGTTCTGAGAAAGAATGAAGAAGGGAGATTACACTTCTTGATTTGAAACTATACTACAAAGCCCTCATGCTCAAAACAATAAAGTATACTGGCATAAAAACAGACCAATAAACAAGTAGACAGAATTGAGAGTCCAGAAATAAATCCTTTCATACAGTCACCTAATATTTGACAGGGGCCAACATATGTAATGGGGAAAGATAGCCTGTTCAATAAATGATATTTAAAACTGAATAGTCACATAAACAGTATGAAAAGGGAACCTTATATCACTCATAAGTCTGAACTTGAAATAGATTAAAGACTTAAAGGTGATGCATAAAACTAAATTTCCTAAAGGAAAACATAGGAAAAATTCTCCTTGACATTGGTCTTGCCAATAGTTTTTTGGATACCAGACTAAAAACACAAGCAAAAAAAGAAAAAATAAATAAATGGTATTACATCACACTAACGTTTCTGCATTGCCAAAAAAAGGGAGAGAGAATGAAAACACAATCCACAGAATGTAAGAAAATACTTACGAATCTTATATCTGAAAAGAGGTTAATAACCAACAGATACAAATAGAAAAAAATATATGATTAAAAAAATAGCAAAAGGATCTCAATAGACTTTTTTTTTCAAAAAAGTTGTATAAATGACCAACAGGAGCATTAAAAAGTGCTCAACGTAAAAATCTCAGGGCAAAGTCCTTATGTTGTTGTTGTTGTTGTTTACCTCTGAAAAACACAGCAAGATATTAGAATATATACTACCAAAAAATTGAAACTAACCAATTTTGGTAAATATTGGGGAAAACGGGGAACTTATGCACTGTAATAGGGATATAAATTTGTATGGAAAACAGTATGGAGATTATTCATATTATTAAAAGTAAAATTACCATATGATTCAGTAATCCCACTTCTAGGTATCTATCTAAAGGAAACGAAGTCACTGTTCAAAGACATATCTGCACTCTTATGTTTATTATAAAATTATTAACTCTAAGCAAGAGATGGAAATAACTTCAGTATCCATTAATGGATGAAAGAATAAAATAAGTATGGTAAATATATACTACGGAATACTACTTAACCATGAAAAATTAAGAAATACTGCCATTTACAACAGCATGGATGGATCTTGAAGGTATTATACTAAGTGAAATATTTCAAAGATTTTATATATTTTTTAATTTTATGTATTATGATATCCCTTACATACAGAATCTGAGGAAAAGGAAAACTAATGGAAACTTAGAGTTGAGTTGACAAGGGGTGAACCTGGGGTGGAGTAAGGTGGTCCAAGGGTGCAAACTTGCAACTATAATATGAAAAAGTTCTGGGGATCTAATGTACAGCATGATGATCATAGTTAATAAAATATACATACTTTTTTTATTGTGCTTCCCTTTATTAAACTTTGCATATATCACATTCTTACAAGTTGAAAGTTTATAGCAATCTTGTATAAAAAAAGTCTGCTGCCACCATTTCTCTAACAACATTTGTTCATTTTGTGTCTCTCTGTCACATGTTGGTAATTCTTGCAATATATCAAGTTTTTTACATTATTATTGTATTTGTTATGGTGAACTGTGATCAGTATATATGACCCACTGAAAACTCAGAACTAGTTTACTTAAGGTATATACATTGTTTTTCTTTAAAAACATAATGCTTTTGAACAGTACAGTATAGTGTCTATTTTTTATATGCACTGGGAAACCATAAAAAATAATAATTTGACTTAGTTTATTGAGATAATCACTTTATTGAGGCAGTCTGGAACAAAACCCACAAGACCTCTGAAGTTTATCTCTACTATACTATATACATAAAAGTTGCTAAGAGAGTAGATCTTAAAATTCCTTACGATACATGCATAAAAATCAGTGGCAACTATACGAGATAGTAGATGTATTAACATTTTTGTGTAGATTATATTGCAATAAAGATGTATACCAATTTATCAAATTGTACAAAATTTACACAATGTTAAAAGTTTGCAATGTTATAAGAAATCATTTCTTAAATTTACAAATATGTCGATTTTTTTCAATAAAGCTGGAAAAAACTTTTTGTAGAATTAATCTATTTTTCAAAAAAGGAAGTAAGGCAGTAGAAACTGCAACTAACTCTGAAATAATAGAATATAAAATCCATTTTTGTTATATACACTGTGACAAAAACTATTACTTAGTTTACAATGGAGGAGTACTTATGAAGCATGAAGGATGGTCTATAAAAAAGGCTGAAAGAGCTCAGTTTTAAGGTTTAAATTTAAAATCTTCTTTTGAAATACTAAACTGACCACCCAGTGTTCCAAACATCAATGTCTTAACTGCATGAATTTATTTCATACAACTCTATAATCTAGTTTCATAAGAAAGCAGCATGCAAAGTTTGAATAAGACAGACTTGCTTAAGTTTCTTTATGTTCAACAGTAAAGGATACCTCCTTAAAAACAAATAGAAGAAAAATCAGCATATTTATTATGATAATTATTATTCATAAGGAGATTCATATTGAATTAGGGAATATATATCCTCAGAGGGGGTAAAGTAAAATGAAATTTATGTTGGTAAATGTGTCTAATAATAGTCAATACAATGCCTCAATATAAATGAATATTACCATTTTGAACAATTTAATTACTATTACTAGAATTATTATAAGTATAAAAATAGCTATCATTTTAGCATGGAATATGAGACTCTCATGCTCCATGCTTCATCACATCCACACAACAACGCTGCATAATAAGTATTATCATCACCATTTCATGGGTGAAAAAACTGAGGCTAACACATTTAGATAACTGGTTTATGATTACATGGGTAGCAAAAATGCATCACACTAATTTAGGCTTTATGATTTCAGAATTGTACTCTTTCCACTGCACATTCTATTACTCTGTAAATACTTGGCCTGTTTTCATTTGGTTCTTTAATTTTATTCATGTGGTGATGGCTTAAAGCTTCCTTTAAAGGAAGCTTAAAAATTTCATTTAACCAAAAGCTCCCAAGAATTAAAAATGCCACGGATCTAATGTAGACATGGATATCATTAGTTAATGGGTAACTATATATTTTCCACCCTAGTGAGATAACAATCAGAGTATTTTTCTAAGTTTTAGTCTCTCAGTGTTAAAAAGCACTTTGTTAAAATAGAAATATTTAGACAAAGGTGATCAAAAGTCTGAATCAGGTCACCTTAAGGTAAATATTAGGAACCTGAGGAAACAAATGGAGATTTGAACACTGATATAATGAATGGTTTCAAGTATTTAGTAGAGTATAGAAAAGCCCTTTAAAGCCTGGTCTTAGCCTAGCATTGCAGCTTCTGGGATATCTGTCTATCTATCATCTATCTATCTAGATATAAATTTGAAAACTTTTTTAACTTAAAGATTTTGAGAAATAGAACATAATCAGCACCATAGAAGATCTGTTTCTGATAACAACCTAGCCCCTCCTCCCAGTTTGTTAATATTCTCTCTTATTTAATGTAACATTGTGCAAATAGACCACTACTGATCTGCCGTTATGAATGAAATAGCTATAATCATCTGTTTGCATATCCTGGTGAAAATATTCATTTAGTTCCATGTTGTATTTCTAGGAATGGACCAAATTTTTATTTTTATTTTTAAGTTTTCTAAATATTGTCCAACTTACCTCAAATGTTTTTATTATGGGCACTTTCATTCTTTCACATTCTTGCAAGGCAATTTTACTGTTGCCCAATATGGTAAGTGTGTAATAGTATGTCATTTTAGGTTTTAATTTATTTTTAATTTAATTTAATTTAATTCCAGATTCATAATAAAGATAAACAGTTTTTATATATGAGTGGCCATTTGGATTACCCTTTCTGTAAAGTACATGCTCAAATCTTTTGATATCTTAACACTGTGTCATACTGACTTCTTTAATAGTAGATTTTCTGAATGAACTTTTAGCTGTGTAGGTCTTCTCTATTTTATTTTGAACTTGTTTTCATTTCAAAATCTTTATATTTATTTTCATAATCTGCTTTTATTTTGCTTTGTCTATTATCTATCTATCTATCTATTTATTTGCAAGCAAGAGAGAGCGAGCAAGTGAGAGTGCAGGGAGGGATAGAAAAAGAAGGGAAAAGAATCTTAAGCAGGCTCCAGGCTCAGCACAGAGCCCAACTCTGGGCTCTATTTCACAACCATGACATCATGACCTGAGCCAAATTGAAAGAGATAAAATAAAATTAAGGTGTTAAAAAAAAAGGAAAAAGAATTGGAGGTTTAATTAAGTGAGCCACCCAGGCACCCCTGTGGTATCTTAAATTAGCTGTCATATCTTTAAAGTTCTAGAGTATCCATTTGGTTCATTTATAAAACCTTTCTCAATATCATTTTTAGTGTCAGTTTTTGGTTCAATTTGCTTCCCCTCTCATTTCTTTGAGCAGAGTAATCAAGCCATTTTACAATCTTTATTGATCATTTTAACATCATACTTAATCCCATTTTGTCTATCCAATCTTGTTAATGGTTTTTCTTTGTGTGCTTTGTTACATTTTGCTATGTTCAAGACATTATATTTGAAACTCTTATTGAGTAGGGATAATTAAGAGCTATAATAACGGTATGGTCCTCCTTGGTAGGATTTTCTCTTATATCTGAGACTCTACAAGACAATCATACTCCAAATTCAGTGATTGGCTTTCTCAGTTTACACAGAAGGCAAGGTAGGCTATAGTCTTATTTCTGCTTCTCCTTGTGCTTTGGGGATCTCAACTTAAATTTGGGTTGTACCAAAGTCCTCAAATTTGATTGCTGCTGGATTTGTTTCTCTAGTATCAAGAGTCTATGAACAACACAGCTCAGTGTGTTTTAGCAGTTTCAAATGCTCTCATAGCTAAAATGGCTTCAGGGCATATATCTCTAGGCTCTCATTGTATTTCGTATTTTGGCCCAGTAATCCCTCACTTATTTTTATAATCATTCTGATATTTTTAACTTTAAAAGCTATTTTGTCTGGATTTTTAGTTGTCTTAAGTAGGAGTTTTTAGATCACCATTACTAGAAGCAACAACAAATATACATGAAAATATCTGCAGTAGTTTATCACATCTTTATGGCTTTGAACTTCCATAAGCTGAGGCATCCTTCTCTAATCACTTAGGCAAACTCCAATTTAACCTTTAATACAACCCAAGAATTGCTTCATTTAAGAACATGTTCAGGGATGACTCTTCCCCACTGTTCTTACCAACATTCCCACACACTCTTTGCTACCCACACCTTGCTTATGAACTTTCGTTAGGTATATCAGCGTGACCAGAATTTTGCTCTATTGTATTTTTGTCCTTTAGAGCTTTAATTAAATATGAATTCCATAGAAAGTCTGTCCCTTTTCTTTCAAACCTGGGTTAGTTATTTCTTCTCATTCTTTGTCAGAAGTTACTTTATTAGAGAAACTTATAGCTCTATTGTGACTTTGGAGCCTTTACAGTTTTTCGACTGGAAAAATCACCCATCCCTGAGATTTTTACGCAGCTTCCTAGCTGATATTATTCAGAAATCTGTTCAAAACAGACTTTTTCAGGGAGGCCCTTTCGGACCACTCAGTTAAAAAACCTCTTCTCAATCACTGCTCTTTTAAAAATGTGCTTATTTAGTTCAAATATGCATCTCTATTAAAGAAAAATCAGTACGATTTTTTTTTTTTAAAGTTGGCTTACCTATTATCTATCTCTCCCATTAAAATGATTCCTCTGGCCTGGGGTTTTGTTGTGCTCATTTTAGGCCAGGCACTCAATAAATTGTCACTGAATGATTGAATTGTTTGACTCCCTTGCTAGATTCTCAACTTCATGAGGCCAAGGATTGTTCTATTCAGTCCTTCTTTATCCTCAATGTCTGTTATATTGCAGTCACTTACGTGACTAATGGGAAAAATCACAGAAAGAAAGAGTTAAAACTACAGAAAAACCCTGTAGGTTCAATAACACAAAGCTTTCTAAAATTATTTAGCCCAGGAATTGAATACTGGCTGCACTTTTGATTTTTTTTAAATGGTATTGAATTTAATTTAAATGGAAATACTGGAATGGTAGAATAATAAAAAATTATTAAAGCAACTTGCTCCTTAAAGTAAGAATTATATAGGGCATCTCTTCTAGAAGCAAAATTTTCAAATGTCAAACATCTGAAAGCATAGAAGGAGAAGTAAGAGTGTGAATTGTACTTCAATGCTCTTTTCTTTATATTCAGCAAACAGCTTCATTCACACACCTTTCCAATTTTTTCAACTCTTTTGACAAAGCCTTCAGAGGAGTTACTGCTGATGACAACCATCACAGCCTAACAGGAGAAATTTTATAAAGAAAAATAATAGCATGTTTTTCCCAAATTGTTAAGGATATGGTGAAGCTCTGTCGGATTCAAAGGAGGAATGTGCGATTCCATGCTATATATAATAATAACTTGTTTTAATAGTGGCTTTGCAATTTTTCAGATATATCCATTTACTGAAACCACTATCAAATAAACAAAAACAAAGAAATGAACAGGGGTTCGAGACAGAAATTATCTAATCTAAAAATAGCACATGTTCACAGAATACACAACACATATCCCAAGTACTACTATAGGTTTCAAGTAATAGTCAAAACAATAGTAAAAATGATTCAGACCACACCAGTCAAATCATAAATGGGACCTTAACTGTAAATCCTTATCTTTAGATCAAAGCGGGTAATTGGGGGCTGAAGATACATTATAGAACTAATATGTTATAGAACTCCTCTGAAATGAGTCATTTATTCCATCACTTTTCCTGCACAGCTGCTGACCCATGTTTTGGTTCCTGGAAATAGCTGCTACCCTGTCATACTTCTTAAAAGCACATATATTGATAACTCTACTCATTCCTCCATTCTCTGTGACTGTCACTGTGTTAAAATGTGGAGTCAGCTGACTCACTTGTGATGGTAATAAAGTAGATGAGTTTGCAAAGTATTTTGTTATTTCTAAAAATGCAAAAACCAAATTACTTTGAAATCATAAGGGGTGTTTCAGAGAGAGCTGTAGGATGTGGTTTCTTGTGTAATCCACAGAGATTAGCTCCAAAACATATTTAAACTCTCCTCTAGGAGCAACCTTAGTGGTAAAGCAAGAAGATAAACAGATGTAAACACACCCTGGCACAAAATTATCACTTATGTTTGGCTTCCTAGTCTCCTCGTGTTACTTATTTATCTTAACTTCTCTCTGAAATCAGGGAACACAGAATCTCAATCAGTTGACATTTTTCTACTGAATTACCCAATAGTCTGATCATACCCCAAGACTTTTTTAAATTATTTCACTCATAATCCCAAATCTGCTTTGCTTCCTCATCTTAGTACACTGTAATTTGATTTCAAAATGAGGACAGTTGTCAGTAATGCCACATTCGTTCATCTATTTTACAATTCCATGTGCTTATAACTATGAAGATATGTTAATAACATCCATTCCAATAAGCCACCCTAAATTTATTATCATGAAACAAGACCTCAAGAAAGAGAATTCAAAATCATCCATGTATTTGCAACTTATTGCAATAAAGCCTTTATCAATAGACTTCCCTGTGCACATGGTGGTCAAATTGCTGGTGAAAACCAGCCAGATCTATTACAAGCTTTCTCATGGCTTCTAGGTAACCCAAGTGAGCCTTTATTGATACTGGGAAGGGATAAAGCAGGGAAGGGATAAACAGTGCTGTAAGAATTGGCTAGACAAAAGTAATGACTCTCATTACAAAGTGAGTATTTTAAAGCAAAAGAGCCTGTTGGGAATATTGTTTTATAAAATAGTGGTTTGTTTATTAACTTTTTAAAATTCAATTAGGTAACATATAGTGTACCATTAGTTTCAAATGTAGATTTCAGTTATTCATCCATAGCATATAATAGCTAATGCTCAGTACTTACTGTGATAGCTTCTTGAAAGCAGAATTTTAACCCACTGAGCCACCCAGGCGCCCTTGAAAGCAGAATTTTAGATCACATTTTCTGATTACTTCCATGTCGTACAACACTTTCCTGCTAGCAACCTTCAAAACATACTGTTTGTTAGAGGAATTTCTTTAATAATAAATAAATAGAAATTTATTTAAATTTATAAATATATAAAATAAATAGGAATTTATTTAAATTTATTTAAATATTGCACACTGTTTCATTGTTCATAAATAAGGTGATGATATTATAGCCATTAGTTGGTAGCACTGATATATCACTATCTTTTTACTTCTCAGTGCATTCTCTTTACACAAATAGATATATATTTTAAAAAATGTGAATCTGTGGCAAACTTGTAAAAAACCCTATACAGTAAAGTTTATCATTTTAAGTAATCTCAATTATCTTCCTCAATTGTGATAGTATATCCTTCTATCTAGGCCAGATATTGTATGAGGGATTTGAAAAGACATAGTTTTCTAAATTTCACTTTTCTCATCTGCAAAATGCTTATCATATCCTACAATAAAATACACTTACAATTTTTTGATGAAAATTTATTTATTTATTTTAAGATTTTATTTCTTTATCAGAGAGAGTGGGCGAGAGAGCAAGCACAGGCAGACAGAATGGCAGGCAGAGGCAGAGGGAGAAGCAGGCTCCCGGCCGAGCAAGGAGCCCGATGCGGGACTCGATCCCAGGACGCTGGGATCATGACCTGAGCCAAAGGCAGCTGCTTAACCAACTGAGCCACCCAGGCGTCCCTTTTGATGAAAATTTAATCTGTATAAACAATATATTTGCTGTAATGCGTGGTTCATGGAAAACATCTTATTTAATTATAAGCAACAACAGTATTAGAAATTAAGTAAATGTGTCTATAATATTTAAAGTTTTAACACATAATTCCACTGCTTTGCCTTATTTTCTCAAATCCCTTTACCACTTTCACTGACAGAGTTAAATGTACTTTTTCTACTAGTAGCCAGCTCTTTGTCTTTTGTCAGAAAGATGCCCTTGTGAATTATTTATAATAGAGATATTAGCAATAATAATAATAATAATAAATAGCAATGAAAATGTTAAAAAAAAGTTTTCTTAACTAATTAGGGTTCTTAGACATCAATTAGAGGAACCACCTCGGGCAAGCAAATTAATCTGCAAGACATTCCCAGAATTAACAAGTCAGTCAGATACAGGGTTGTCCGTAGACTGAAAGGTGAAGCAAAAGGACTAGGTTTGGAAAATAGGTAAGGACAGTGAAAAAAGTGATCAAATTTTGGGGCAAAATAAATTCTTAGGTGTCCTTTCAATGGAGTCCTGTTCATTATGTAGCAGAAACTCTAGAGATTATCTCAATCCATTGGAGTCACCCCGTTTATTAGCTTGCTATTGACAAAGTTATTTACAAACTGTAGAGCAAGAGGTTATAATGGAGAAAACTGATGGTAATGCACAGGATTCTTGTTAACAATAATGCAAGTTAGTGATTTTTCATTAGAAAACATAAATTCTATAACCCAAATTATGGGCCCAGAGCACTTCTGCTGCACAACTCTGCTTATATCCCAAATAACCATGTGAACTAGTTTTAATATCTGCTTCTCTTATTAATTTTTGAATAAAAATTCTTGACACAAGTATTTTATAATTGTGTGATAACCATGCATTTAATTTCTTGGAGAACGAAACACACTTTAGCATAACTAGGTTCGTTCACAGAACCAGCCTTGATAACACACTTCTATATGTTAGAAATGATGTAATAAATGTAGAATATTGGGCACTTGTTTGGTATTCTTTGCCATGTTTTGCACTATCTAAAAAGAGATCAGTGAACTTGGACTGGAGTTAGTAGACATGGAAGAAAATAAAATATTACAGAGAAGAATACTCTGTGGTCCACAACCTAAACGGGCTGGGATTCCCATCATTTGGATCCCTGTAGCTTTACAAAAGTCAATTAAATTTTTGTATCTCCGATTAAAGTTGATTCCCCAGTACTTTTTCAAACATCTCTTGTAAAGTATTGTTTCCCAGAAAAAAAGGGATTTTGCACATGTATCTGCCTTTGTCTCTGGTCATGATCTCAGTCAGGATCCTGGGATCGAGCCCCATTTCGGGCTTCCTGCTCATTAGGGAGTATATTTCTCAGTCTCTCTCTGCAGCTACATCCCCCTGCCCCACTCATGCTCTCTCTCTCTCTCAAATAAATAAATACAATCTTTAATTTTTTAATTAAAAATAAGATAAATAAAATAAAATAAAAAGTCTGGTCTTACTGCCCCATTTAGCTCCTTTTGTTTTTTTGAGTTTTATTTAAAGCAGCATGAGAGAACATGAGGCTCTCAAACTTTAAAAAAAAAAAAGGAAAAAATTGAGTTTTGTTAGGATTTAAGATCTTGTCTGCTAGACAAAAACGTTGGCTTTGTTAACATGTGAAAATCAACAAAAGAGAATAAGATCGAATTCTAATAATTTTTGTAGAAATTAAAAATTTCCTCCAACCCAATTACATACAGACCCATTAAGTAAATTCATTCCAATGTCCCAAACCAACCTTTTCTAATAGTAATGCATCTGTGTAAACAGGGTCAACCCAAGGAATAAATAAATATTATTATTTTTTTTCCTGTCTCTTCCACAGTCACATCTGGGTATATTGGTAGCAAGCCAATTATCTATCTTATAAGACATGATATCATAAGGAAGGTTATTCTGTCCATTTGGAACAACTGAAAATCATTGTAATTTTATCTTGGTGCAGTAACTTGAGATGGCACAGTGTGGGTTATGAATATATTTTATTTTTTTTACTGGGAAGAAGAGATTATAGAGATATTGGTTATCCAAGAGAGACTGACAGGTGTTGATAGTTGCCAGGTCAATATCCATCTACTCTTTCCTTTAATATCAGAAAGCACTGAGGGATTGACAACAAGGAAACTTAAAACAACATCAAATATTTTATTGTCTCTTTTCTAGTTACATTGTAACCTTATGACAAAGTATCAGTCGTACAAGATATCATTCTCTTTTACCTCTATCTTTCTGCCAGAAATGTGGGCTTAATAGTGAGAACTCCAACAGCAATTTTTGCAACTGTGAATAAAAAGCCATGAAAACCTCTAAGATAGTTCACTTGACTTTCTTAAGACTCTGAACCAACACATTACATTTTTGCAACTGTGAATGAAAAGCCATGAAAACCTCTAAGATAGTTCACTTGACTTTCTTAAGACTCTGAACCAACACCAGAAAACACTCTCTGTAGTCTTCTTGTTAAATGAAAAATATGGTTAAACCACTTTTGACAGTCTACTACCTACAGCAAACTGTAAATCATAATTGAAATATGTCCTCTCAGCTGTGCTTAAGCAACTGAGTCCTGAGCTTTTTAGGTTTTCAGTCTGAAAGAGTACACCTCGGGTGCTCTGAAAGGGAAGAGAAAGGACACCCTGTTCTCCATATAAATTAAAGAAGAGAAATCTGTGCATTTAAGTGGGCCATATAAAATTTATCAAGCAATTATCTCCTAACTCCTTCCTATCCAAATTACCTGATATGCTCTCCCTACTCCTTTATTCCACGTTACTGCCTTTTCCAGGATTCTGTATCACATCACAGCATGTCTTCTGTTATTTCCTTCTTGCAAGCTAGTTTTGTTTTCTCCATCTAAAAAAATCAACAATCATTGTGTATTTCAATTCCCATTTTCCTCAAATGCATTGATTCTTCTTATCTATTACTCTTTTCTCATACTCAGTGTCTTTGTCTTTATGGGGTTTGTACTTTGCTTTTCCCCATTCTTTACTGCCATTATATAATCAAATCTAATAACTTCTTAGAGAAAGTTAAAAATTCCTGCATAACCACACGTGAACACAAAGTCACTGATTTTTAGCAAACCTATAAGATAGTCAGACATCCATTCAATTTCTTTTTAAGATTTTATTTATTTATTTGACAGAGAGGGATGAAAAGCAGGCAGAGAGGCAGGCAGAGAGAGAGGAGGAAGCAGGCTCCCTGCTGAGCAGAGAGCCTGATTTGGGGCTCGGTCCCAGGACCCTGGGATCATGACCTGAGCCGAAGGCAGCGGCTTAACCCACTGAGCCACCCAGGCGTCCCTCCATTCAATTTCTTAACTGAGTCCCAAATGCATCCTGACTTCTAACCTAAACCTAAGTTCTACTTCTTACACGTTGTTATATGACCAAATTCTTTCAGTTCAGTATTTTGTAACATTTAAATATTAGTCAATTGATGCTTTGTTTGTGTATTTCTATGAAAATAATTTGAATACTGTATATTTATTGTTATATTTATAGATTTATAATCAAAGTTTCATCAGTTGAAGTTTTTGGAATTTTCAGATATAATGATTAACCTAAAATGATACTGCCTCAAATCCCTCTGATATCAAGGCCCAACTCCTGATTATAGCCAAACCTGTGGTGGATAGTTCCATGGGAAATTGCAGTTACTTAACACTGATAGGATCTCATGTTCTCTCTCTCATTTTGGAATGTCTCCAACACAACCCAAAAGTGTAGGAGAGTTAATGTCCTCTGAGGACAGCTCTCAGTGAAGTGGAAATAAGAACCATAGGTAAAATTGTCAGTTTTCAGGTCTTCATGAGGACAACTTAAAGAAGATTCTCAGGACCTTTCAGTAAAAGCAAGCCTTCATTTTCTATCCACAACAATTATATCAACAATGTACCTCTTTGACAAAGTTGCTTCTTCACTGTATCACTTTCCCATTCTTTTCTACCTTGGATAATCTCCCAGATAAACTAACAGTACTCAAATCCTTTGTCCTACTCTTTGCTCTCAGGATAAATGGAGCCAAAAGACTTAGATTAATATCAAGTTCTGAATGGGATCTTAGAGCTATTTCTGTCCAGATTTTCATAAACATAGGGACCTTTGAATTATCAGGCTATAAATAAGTTCTAAATGGAGGGGGCAAAAGCAAAAAGTAGAAATTTTTATGTTTGATTTTTAATCATGATTAATTGACTTTATTGATTATTAAAAATACTAACATTATAAAAGTGTGGATCTTTGTAAAACAATGTCTTAATGTAAGAAAGAAGTTGCATAGTCCTTTTGAGAATATTAAACCAAGTGTTCAGGTGCCATCTAATTTCTTGTTTAATCCAGAACTTTGGTGTGCATCATCTTGAGGAATAGGATTTTGAAGTCCAGACAGACTAACAGAAAACTGATCCAAATGTGTGTGTTTATATTTCTGCTTTTGTTGTAAAAATCAAAGTGTGATTGCTGGTTTAAAATGGTAAAACTAATAATGTTCATGGACTCGATTATAAATTTTCTAATTGTATGGGAAGAATCCAACAAAGATAGAATTAATTGATTTGCAAATCCTCAAAGAGCTACAGGATCAGGTAGTGGTATGTTCTGATTCAACAGCATCATAATGCAGCATTTTATATGTGTGGCTAATGGATATTTTCATGAATGTTTGCTAGCTAGTCAGCCAATACAGAGAAATATTAGGTAGGGTAATTACTCACAGTTGTGTTTAATATAATGAGAGAAAATTATCAAATGGCACTAATAATAATAATCCTATAGCAGGCTAAATAATTCAATGATAATTACAAGTATTAATCTAGCTTTCTTCCCTGATTATGACTCTTCTCTCCTTTATCATAATGGGAGTAGCACATTGTCTGCAATGAATTGTGAAAACGCAGCAGTGACTTTGGCAGTGAAGGCCTCCCATCAATTTTGATAGGTTAAAATGATTCTGGTTGGTCTTGAGCAAATGTGTCAATTTTTTTATTCTGTGTGTGTCATAAAAGAAAGAAGCAATAGTAAATTCTTGCTGTTATTCCATGGAGCCAATAAAATCATACTGCCAACAAGAGGCTGTTGACACCATAGGTGTAGTTAACTGTCTTGAAATACTACGCCTGGAAATAAAATCCTAATATTTCACATAACCTCTTTTTTTAAAAGAAACAAAACAAAACAAAACAAAACAAAACAACTATACTGCTTACATTTAGGGCCCTGCTGTTGTGTAACTATTTTTGAACATGTCTTCTGTAAGTGTATATATATATATATATATATATATATATATATATACATATTTTTCTGTGCAATAAATTCATTTAGAGATAAATTTGGATTGCAAATTATTTTGGGGGAGGCGTGGTATTTGTGGCTAGTCTTACAAGTAAAAAGGACTAAAAGAAAGAAGAAAAACATTTTTTATTACAGCATATTTACATCTGTCCAAAGTACTTATCTACTATAATACTGACTAATGTATAATACTGTACACAAAGAAAGAAGCTAAATGAGTTATAATTCAGTCAGTGTATAGCTGGCCATTTTAAAACTTACCACTGAATCTTTCTGGTATGCAATGTGATATCTGGCAATCTGGTCCAGTTCATTACATCAGGTCATTTGTATGTTCTTATTACCATTTTGATAGCATAGCACATTTTATAACCCAGACATTTTACAATGGAACTATGATGCATGTATTTTCAAAAGTATAGACATACATGAAGCTATGAGGTCAAAAAAGATGAATGTCCGTAGTACCATATAGACTCAACAAATAAAAGTGTCCAAGGGTCTGAGTGTGACTTATGAATATTGTATAAGATTAGGCCAACATGTGGTTTTGATATAAATAATCTGTTCTTAAATTAGAATTACAATCGTTGAGTACAGTGTTGAAAATGGCAGATAGATTTTAGCTATCTTTGCTCACTAGGGAAAATGGAAAAATGTTTAGTTTGGTCAGATTTTCACTTAACTTCTGAAAAATCTTACGTTTGAGAGAACCCTTCTGAAATAAGAATCCTTAAAGACATAACCCCTTTGGCACAAGTTTTCAAGAAACTTGTTTGATGTTGTAGACAATTCTATGGCACACGTACTGTTCTAGATGTTTCATGCCAATAATATGTAAGCCATACCAAGGCTACATATACATATAGAGATGTTCCTCAGCTTACAAGGGGGCTATGTACAGAGAAACACATAAAAAATTGAAAATGCATTTAATACCCCAAAACTATCAAATATCATAGCTTACCTTAAGCTTATTTAAACATACTCAGAACACTTACATTTGCCTGCATTTGGGCAAAATCATCTTAAGCAAAGCCTATTTTATAACAAAGTATCAAATATCACATGCAATTTATTAAATATTACATTAAAAAAAGAAGAATATATATATTCTATATATATATTCTATATATAGAATGCTTGTAAGAATATCAGGTGTTCACCCCTGTAATCTTCTAGCTGACTGGGAGCTGTGGCTCACTGCCGCTGCCCAGCATCACAAGATGGCACCATATAGAACAAGAGTTTCAGGTGGTAGGTGTTGTAAATTTTACCCAAACTGACATTGGTCAAACTCGTTTTTGTCATCATATATATCAAGTAGTTTTCTCGGGTTTATTTTTAGAATATCCTTGTATAATGAATATTTACACTGATATCTAGTATAAAAATCTTGCAATTTATCAGTAGAAACATTAAGATATTGAAAATCAATCTATTTCTTTAATTCATTGAAGACATTTTTGGCTTGTTTCCAGTACTTTCTTACTGGTTAAAAAGTGAATTTGAAGTAGTCTGGATTTCATTATTATATGGCACTTTCCCTTTGATGAATACAAAGATGATATTCTATATTAGCTATCTGAGAAGAATTTATTTTTTTAATTTTATTTATTTGTAAGAGAGAGAGTGAGAGAGAGCACAAGCAGGGGGAGCAGCAGGATGAGGGAGAAGCAAACTCCCGGCTAAGCAGGAAATCTGTTGCAGAACTGAGTCCCAGGACCCTAAGATCATGACCCGAGCTAAAGGCTCAGGCGTTTAACTGACTGAGTCACCCAGGTGTCCCAATCTGAGAAGAGTTCTGTATGCTATTCCTATTAATATGCAGTTTAAAGTCTAGGTAATTAACTTAATATTTTAGTGGCTATTGTATAGATAGCACTATGTTCCAGGCAGAGAGTAAGAAAGAAATATTAAATCAACCATATTCTATGCATTCTAAATGAAAATAATTAATCAATCATAATAAATCCTTCTATTTATGGAATATCAACTTATAAGCTTTCCTCCATATGAACAATGCCAAATACCAGAATAAAGGGTCATCTAATACAAATAAAGGATAGAATTAAAGAATTCTGGTAAGCCATTTAATTTTGAAAAATGGTGTTCTATTGTTGCTGAGTTGTGGTTTTCCGTTACATAATATCTGATAAGTGTAGAAGTAACATGAGTGTTACGTGAGATGAGAAATGGTATATAATTAAGATATTTTTAAAAGTACAGATAAATACAAATTTGTAAACATAGCATTATGGAGGAGTAAAAATAAATGATAGCTACACACTCTAAAGTGAATAAAACTTGGAAAGCTAATAGAGAAGTAAAACAAGGACAGTGCAAAAAGTATGGTACATTTTTATGAAGTTCAAACAAATTCTGTGAAACCATAGATGGACTTAAAGATACTATTATGTATCAAATATTGTAAAAATTAAGCAAGGAAATAGCAAACATAAAACAACCAAAGCATACAAACTTGGGTAGATACAAGAGGTGTGATCATGTTCTACTTCATAAAGAGATGAGTTAATAGATAAATACAAGTAACTAGACTTTTTAGAAGTTCATAAAACGTTGCCTGTTATTTCTTAGTAATATAAAATATATGGTTTTCTAACAAAAACGTTTATCTTAAAATATTTAAAAATAAATTTCAGGCTACTCCTAAGGTTATATTTACTTTTCCACTGTGGGAAAAGCTGGTTGTTGTAGTTGTAGTTGTTTGTTTGTTTTAGTCTCCTCCTAGTTTTTATTATTATAATGTGGAATGAGGAATGTTAGATTGAAAAGTGAATTATTTTATAGACAAAAATCATTACTTGATTCACCTCCTGGTACAGCAGATGGAACTCCTGAAAATATGCCCTTTTGCCTTATGGAAGAGTAACAGTTATGCTTACTTCTGAAACATACTTGGTGGTGGCCCTAAATAGTGACACCATAGTAAACATTTTGAATATTTGCAATTAATTTTTATAGTCATAGGGCTCCAAAAGGCACTGCAGGTATCTTAGCAGGTATTTCAATAAGGCTAAAAGTTGCCTGACTGTTTAAAAATATTAGCAAGGCACAAAACATGGCAGAAGTATTGTCCTCAGATATTATTTTTTTCCATATGCTCCTGATTTCACACATGACAAGTTATTTTTTCAAATATTTATTATAAAAGTTTTTATTTATTTATTTGACAGAGATCACAATTAGGCAGAGTCAGGCAGAGAGAGAGAGGAGGAAGCAGGCTCCCTGCTGAGCTGAGAGCCCGATGTGGGCCTCGATCCAAGGATCCTAGGATCATGACCTGAGCCGAAGGCAGATGCTTTTACCTACTGAGCCACCCAGGCTCCCCCATGACAAGTTATTTTGATAGATGTATATACAGTGTATTTTCCAGTTATAAGAAAAATGGTTCTGCTATTTTTAACCTTTTTTTAAAATTAAATAATTTTTTTCATTGAAATTTTATTTTTTAATGTTTTACTTCTCTTTTCTTTTTTTTTAAAGATTTTATATATTTATTTGAGAGACAGAGATCACAAGTAGGCAGAGAGGCAGGCAGAGAGGGGGGGGGGAAGCAGGCTCCCTGCGGAGCAGAGAGCCAGA
Organism: Mustela nivalis; assembly: GCF_964662115.1. Taxonomy (NCBI): domain Eukaryota; kingdom Metazoa; phylum Chordata; class Mammalia; order Carnivora; family Mustelidae; genus Mustela; species Mustela nivalis. Next base: position 693,843 of record NW_028136260.1, on the reverse strand, counting down.
TGCGGGGCTCAATCCAAGGACCCTGAGATCATGACCCGAGCTGAAGGCAGCAGCCCAACCCACTGCACCACCCAGGCGCCCCAATGTTTTACTTTTCAATATACTACTTAGAATATAAAACCTATTCCATTTTGTAAGATGTTTACCATTTAAAAAATGGTAATTTTCTCATTGTGTCTCCCCCTCACATTGCTTTATTTTGAATAAAAAATTTCACAATAAACATAACTGATGCTTTCCTTCTGATGGTCCCTCTGTTGGTCATATTGTATATGAGCCATGACAATTAGTTTTACAAAATTTATTGATGTTTGTTGATATGTTTTATCATAACTAATTTTCCCTCCCTTATCTAGATTCCCCAGCTTTCAGACAGGTGGACACTTCAATAAACCATACCCAAGGGATGTATCAAGTACTTCTTAGACATTCTCTCAGATCCTTGAGGTGTCATTTTGCCTAGGGATTTGCAATAGGTTCTGCCAGAGGCACCACTGTGACAACTGATGTCCATGGTCTATCTCCTGCTAAGCTCAAGAGGTCACTGGTTTCCAAGTTTATCTATACAATTAATGCATACCAGCAAGTTCTTTTTTTTTAATATTAACAAACTTATTTTAAAGTTTATATGGAGAGGCAAAGACTCACAATAGTCAACATAGTGTTGAAGGAGAACAAAGACTGAGGACTGACTTCAAAGTTTACCATAACGATTGGGCGCCTGGGTGGCTCAGTGGGTTAAGCCTCTGCCTTCCGGCTCAGGTCATGATCCCAGGGGCCAGGGATCGAGTCCCGCATTGGGTTCTCTGCTCAGCAGGGAGCCTGCTTCTCCTCATCTCTCTCTCTGGCTGTCTCTCTGCCCATTTGTGATCTCTCTCTCTGTCAAATAAATAAATAAAATCTTAAAAAAAAGTTTACCATAACGATAATTGTAAGCATGATATTGTAATACCACAGAAAGACTAGATTAAAGCAACAGAATATATATTATCAATTATATTTTATATATAATAGAAAAGCAAAAGCAATACAAGAGAGCACAATACAATCTTTTAAACAAATGGTTCTGTAGCAATGGTGAAGCTAAATCTAAAAATATAAAATAAAATAAATCCAGGCAGATATCCTACACTCTTCACAAAAATGAACTCAGATTGGATTATAAACCTAAACATGAAACATGTAGAAGGTAATATAGAAGAAAATTTAAATGACCTTGGTTTTCGCAATAACTTTAGCTAAAAAACACAAGCACTGAATTTAAAAATGTCTACTCTGTGAAACACAATGCCAAGAGAATGAAAAGGCAAAGCACAGACTATGAAAAAAAATTTGCAAAATACACATCTGGCAAAGGACTGTTAATCAAAAATACACAAAGACCCCTTAAAACTCAACAATGGGGGAAAAACCTGATTAAAAATGAGCCAAAGACCTTAGCAGATACCTCACAAAAGAAAATATTACAGATGGCAAATAAGCATATAAAAAGATGCTTCACATCAAAGGTCATCAGGAAAATGCAAATTAAAACAAAAAAGAGACACCAGTACATACCCAGAATCCAGAGCACTGACAACAGAACATGAAATGTTGGTGAGGATGTGGAGCAACAGGAATGTTCTTCCATGTGTATTGAGAATAAAGAATGGAAAACAACTTGGCAGTTTCTTACATAACTAAACATATTCTTGCCAGATGATTCAGCAGGAGCAGCTCTTGGTATTTATCCAAAGAAGATGAAATCTATACCCACAAAGATGTCTATAGTAGTTTTATTCATAACTGACAAAAGCTTGGAAGCAACCAAGATATCCTTCCATAAGTGAAAGGTCAAAGAAAGTGTAGTACATGCAAACAATGGAATATTATTTAATGCTAGAGAAATGAATTACCAAGCTATGAAAAGATATGGATATAAATATTTAATAAATATTTGATTTTAGGCTTCTACCAGTCTATCAATAGTATTAGTATATTTTAACAGTGAATGCTCAGCATTCATGAATTTACCTAATAAAACATTTTGGGTTCAATATTTTAAATACTTCAACCTCTATGATTATATTCCTAATAATTTTGAATTGGGGTAAATAAACCTTAATTTTTTGTAACTTGTTTCTTATTGCAAGAGAGCTCAATGAAATTTTAGAAAATAAAAATTTACAAAAAAAAAGTTTAGTTTACTATTGCCAAATAATTTAAAACTTTATCTTATATTCAAATACATATATTTTTCTAAATTGATTTATATGCTACTAAAACCAAAAACTTTTAGTTATACTAGATTTCATATCCTGCAATCAATGCCAGAAATCCATCTGGCAATGATTTGTCTTAAATAGAGTTAAGATGGGTGTTATTACAATGCAAGATGGAAACAAAGATAGTATAACAATTGGTGTTACATAACTTTTCCGTTTTGATCAAGTTACTAATCTACAAAAGGCTTTTATCAGTGACAGACTTGGGACTTTAACAAAACTTTTAAACTAGCATGTGCGACTCATTCCTAGAAAACAACACAATCAATAACACTTTATTTAGATTAAATCATGACTATTTCTCCATTTGAATAAAAAAGGTAGCAACCCCAATAAGTTTATTGAACATGAAAAGTTGAAATGCTATAATGCTCCTAAGGAATTAAATGATCCAGTCAAGAATTACAAAAAAAGGATATAAATTACCAAAGTGTTTGTATAATTGTAATGTACAACTGCCCATTATCGTTCCATAGTGTAGGCTTGTACAAGAACTCTATAAAAGAACTCCACTTCTAAACTGTGGAAAATATGTTCCCTTTCCCCCTATATACAACTATTAAGCCATTCATTTAGCTTTTAAAATATCCACTTAATACAGGCTTTTTACACATTTGAACAGGCAGCAGGGCTCTATTCTTATCGCTTACATCTGAAGGATAGACTTCTAGCGTAAGAGGTAAAGCCCATAAAGGAGCCCAATAATAACAACAAAATACAGTTTAGTGAGCCCTTACAATCTGCCAGCTACCTTTCTGAGAATACTTCAATTAATAAAACATATAAAATACCTGACCACAAAGAGCTTACATTCTTTTGAAATATAATAGTGAAATAAACCAATAATAGAGGGGCACCTGGGTGGCTCAGTCCACTGAGTGACTGCCTTTGGCTTGGGTCATGATCTCAGGGTCCTGGGATGTAACTCCCCAGCAGGCTTTCTAGGCAGTGGGGTGTTTTCTTCTTCCTCTGCGCACCCTCCCAATTCTCTCTCTCTCTGTCTCAAATAAGAAAATAAACCAGTAATAGAATAATGATTGATGGTTGATGGTGATAAGTGATACAAAGAAATACAAGAAAGGTAAAAGCCATTGGAGAATGCTGGTATGATAGTTAATTTTATTTTGTGTTGGGTGGTTATATCTCATTTATGAGATGTTATTTGCACAAAGACCCAGGAAGTGAAGGAGAGTGTTATACAAATATTAAAGGAAAAGATTGCTCTAGGCAGAGCAAGTAAGTATATAGACTTTGTGTGAACAGCTTGTCTGTTACTTTTGAGGAAAAGCAAGGAGGCCAATGAGGAGTTCATAGTGGTGGAGAGAGGAAGAACGTATTGATGTATGACCTTCTAGTACATTAAAACGCCTTCAGTTTTTATTTAATATGAAAGGGGAAGATACCAAAAGACCCTCAACAGCAGAATAAAATCATCTGACTTGATTTTTAGGTTAAATTGCTGTACCAAAATAAATTTGCAGGGAGAAAGGAGTGCAGTTTGTGCGGAAGTGGGGTTATCAATCAAGTCAATAATTCAGGAACATATGATGGTGTTTTTAGCATGCTGGGTGGTAATAGAAGTGGTGAGGTATGGTTTTCATTGTGTATATATTTTGATGGTGAATATTCTGGTGAACAGGATGGGGTATGTGCAGGACAGACATCAACATTTATTTTACCTGCACAAACAGAAGGGTGGAGTCTTCATTCCCTGATATGGAGAGAACTCTGAGTTCAAATGTTCTTTCTCATTAAATGGCATAGTGATGATGAGGATTTAGTCAGACAGTGAAAGAGAGCAGTAAGCATAGTGTTAAGCGGTAAGACATTATAATACATTGGAACATCAAAAAACGTTGTGTTGGATCATCTGTTTATGTGAGTAAATAAATAAATAAAGCTTCCTGGGGTTCTGATAGAGGTAAAGAAGACTGTATATGATCCAAAGGGGCACGTGCACCAAATGTTTATAGCAGTAATATCCACAATAGGCAAACTATGGAAAGAACATAGATGTCCATCAACAAATGAATGATATATATATATATATATATATATATATATATATATATATATATATACACAGACACAATGGAATACTACTCAGCCATCAAAAGAAATGAAATCTTGCCATTTGCGTTGACATGGATGGAACTGGAGGGTATTATGCTTAGCAAAATAAGTCAACCAGAGAAAGGCACTATCATATGATCTCCCTGATATGAGGAAATGGAGGTGCAATGTGGGGGGTTTGGGGAACAGGAAAAGAGTAAATGAAACAAGATGGGATCGGGAGGGAGACAAACCATAAGAGACTCTTAATCTCACAAAACAAACTGAGAGTTGCCGGGGGGGGGGTGGGGAGGTTAGGGAGAGGGTGGTGGGGTTATGAACATTGGGGAGGGTATGTGCTGTGGTGAGTGCTGTGAAGTGTGTAAACCTGGTGATTCACAGACCTGTACCCCTGGGGCTAATAATACATTATATGTTAATGAAGAAGAAGAAGAAGAAGAAGAAGAAGAAGAAGAAGAAGAAGAAGAAGAAGAAGAAGAAGAAGAAGAAGAAGAAGAAAAAGACTACTATAAATCAAATGCTATGGTTTTCAGCATAGAGTGTGTAATCAGGCATATTTTATTAAAGTAACCAAGTAAAATGATGGTCGAAAACTGGAATAACAGAAAACATAAAAATCAGAGATTTTAAAAAGAGATATGGGACAGTGTAGAGAATATAGTCAATGATATTATAATAGTGTTATATGGTGACAGATGGCGGCAATATTTGTAGTGATCATAGAATAATGTATGGAGACATTGAAAACCTGAAACCAATGTAACACTGACTATCAACTACACTCAAATAAAAAAATAGTAAAAATAAAACATTTTAATTTAAAAAGATAAAAAGAGGGACAAGAATTTGAAAAGTGAATTTCAAAAAGAGTAAAGATGAGGCTAAGACATACTCTGAACCTTGAGGAAAACACCATTTTGAAAATTCTTCCCATTTTGAGAAAACTCAAATGAATCAATACCATAAAAGAACCCATTTTAACTGAGAGATGTAATGAATGCTCAAGAAATAATTTTATGACAGGATAATTCTTCCCTATGAAACAGCATACAGAAACCCGGGGAAACACCTGGAAGCCAAATAAACTATACTGAAAATAAGAATTAGGAAAAAGATAAATGATGAAAGATAAGAAAATTAGACCTGCGACAGAGACCTAGTGAAGAGAATTTTTAGCTTGTGGTTTAATGTTTTTGAGGATAATCTAGAGTTCATAACTGCCTTGAGGCAGGCTGGTTGTAGGCAGTTTAGGCAGACCCCTAAGAGAGGCCTACTTTGGGCAAGTGGTGTTGGAGGAGGCCATTGGGCTGGACAAAGACAAATCCAACCATTTGACTAAAGTGTCAGTGAAGATGTTGAAGTCAGATGCAGCAGAGAAAGACCTGTCAAACCTAATCTCAGAAATGGAGATGATGAAGATGATTGGACAGCACAAGGACACGATCAACCTGCTGGGTCCTGCACACAGGATGGTCCTTCGTACACTATCATGGAATATGCCTCCAAAGACAACATACAGGAGTACCTGCAGGCCCAGAGGCCTCCTGACCTGGAGTACTGTTACAATATCAGCCACAATGCAGCAGAGCAACTCTCCTCCAAGCACCCGGTATACTTTGCCTACCAGGTAGCCTGAGGCATGGAGTACCTTGCCTCCAAGAAGTGCATACACCAAGACCTGGCCACCAGGGAAGTGCTGGTGACAAAGGACAACATGATGAAGATCTCAGACTTCAGCCTTGCCAGAGATATCACCACATCAGTTACTATAAAATGAGAACCAACAGTGGACTGCCTGTGAAGTGGATGGTCCCTAAGGCCATGTTTGACCAGATCTACATCCACCAGAGTGACTTCTGGTCTTTTGGGGGTGATCCTGTGCAAAATTTTCACTCTGGAAGCCTCCCATATCCTGGAGTGCCTGTGGAGGTGGTTTTCAAGCTGCTGAAGGAGTCATTTGATGGATAAGCCAATAAGTGCACCAGAGAGTTATACACAATAATGAGGGGTGGCTGGCATGTGGTACCTTCAAGCTGCTGGTAGAAGACCTGGATCATACTGTGGCCTTGACCTCCAACCAGGAGTACCCGGACCTGTCCTTGGCCCTGGAACAATACTGTCTATGCTTTCCCAACACCCAAAGCTTCACCTGCTCCTCAGAGAAGAATTCCACCTTCTCTCATGTGCCGTTGCCCAGGGAGGCCTATCTGCCCTGACACCCAGCCCAGCTTGCCAATGGTGGACTCAAATGACTAGTATCCCTATTACTCCTGTCCAGATTCCGTCATAAGCTGTAACCCTTACCCCCCACCCTCCCTGCAAGACTCACTGCCTTCTCCTTTGTCCCTTTCCTACTGGCAGGAGCCAGCTGCCTACCTGAGGCCTTCACCCCTTGAAGTTCACTTCTCTTCCCCTTCCTCTTCCTCCTCCTTACAACCTGCTCATGAAAGAAAGGAACAGAGAGGCAGGTACTTGCTCGTGGCTACTTCCTTCCCTCCCATATGTTGGACCAAGACCCCTCCCTGTCATCTGGTACTGCCTAGACGTCGAGAGAGTTGGAGATGAGGCATGCCAGTGAAAGCTGTCGGAGCTTCCTGGTTTGGTTTTGTCTGCTTAGCATAACATGTAAGACTGAGTTCTGGTGGCAGGGACCTAGTCCTTGGGGCTATAGCACTAGCGAGGGGAGGTCAACTGCTCTGGGCCTTGGCTAAGAGCAAGCCCTGCTCCAGAGATATGGTGCCAAGGGCTTATCAATTTTGATACTAATTTGCTTTGCTGACCAAATACCTGGTATCAAAAGATGGGAAGGCAAAGACTGGAAGCAGTGTTGTGACCATGGGGTCCAGCCCCAAACTATGAAGAAAACACAAAGTGTATAAATCTGAGTAAGTATATATTTACACACCTTTTTAAATAGGTTGTTATCAAAGATTTAATCAATGGGTAATATGCTCCTCGTGGCTGGGAAGCATCAGTTGCCATATATTAAAAACAAAGAAAAGAGGTGTCTGGGTGGCTTCCTCCAAGAAGTGTCCCTTCTTTTCAGGTCATGATCCCAGGGTCCTGGGATGAAGCCCCACATCAGGCTCTCTGCACAGTGGGAAACCTGCTTCTCCTTTTCCCTCTGCCCTGCTTATAGTTCCTCTTCCTGTCTCTCTGTCTGTCAAATAAATAAAATATTAAAAAAAAAAACAAGAAAGAAACAAAATGTTTTAAAAGGCCTTTTTTTTTTTAATTTTCTAGGGGTGCCTGGATGACTTAGTTGTTTAAGCAGATGTTTGCCTTTGGCTGAGGTCATGATTCCAGTGTACAGGGATCCAGCCCTGCATGGGACTACTTGCACCCCAAGGAGCTTGCTTCTTCCTCTCCCTTTGCACATGATTCCCCCTGTTTGTGTGCTTCTTCTCTCTCTCTCTCTCTCTCTTGCTGTCAATAAATAAAATAAAATCTTTTACTAAATAAATAAAAAAATAAATAAATTTCTAAACCTACTTTCAGTTTAGGTCCCTTAACAAAAATTGCTACTGCTTCATTAAAAAAAAAAAAGATAATTTAGAAAGATGCTTCCAGAGTTAAAAAGTTGTTTTGTTTCTTTGTCAGGATTCAATATAGAAGTGCTTTAAAAAGTAAAAGAAAAAATATGCTATATTAACTCTAATCACACTATAACTTTGGTGGTTATATCAAGATAATGAAAAGTGATTTTAAAGCAAATTTTATTATCAGACATAAAGATCAAGTCAAAATTACAGAAGAGTAAAAGGATGAATTCATCAGGGAGTATAATAATTCTTTTTTTTTTTTAAAGATTTTATTTATTTATTTGACAGAGAGAGATCACAAGTAGGCAGAGAGGCAGGCAGAGAGAGAGAGAGAGGAGGAAGCAGGCTCCCTGCTGAGCAGAGAGCCCGATGCAGGACTCGATCCCAGGACCCTGAGATCATGACCTGAGCCTAAGGCAGCGGCCTAACCCACTGAGCCACCCAGGCACCCCGGGAGTATAATAATTCTTGAATTTTAATACGTAACAACAGATTTGGGGATATATAGGGAAAAACTAAGAACAAAAATCATAACTTCTACCTTGGACGACAAATGGAAAATAATTTCAACACCCTTATTTTAAGATTACATAGACAAATGGTCATCATATTGGTAAGATATGTAAGACTTGAACAAAATGATCAACTAACTAGATATGCTTGATATTACATTACAGTAACTGAACTAACTGAGGTCAGTCTTTGGTGAATCACAGAAACAGGTGGAGTTGTCAAACAAAGGAATCTTTGTTTACAACATACAAGGAGTTCACAGGGAATAAGTTCCAAAGCCTTGACTGTTTGAACAGGAGAGAGATTTTTATTTAGTATTTAAGATGAATACTCAGAAGGGAGAGTTTTATTATCCCGTGTATGGTTGGTCATAAGGTTGTGGATGCATGCACATCCACATATGTATTTGTGCAATATGTATTGCATGTTCACCTGAATGAAGCTTGTATTCCACCGAGGGCAGAAACTTCAACGTTAGAATAAAGCAGAGGTAACTGTTGGACAAGGGAAAGGAACTCTGCAGGCTTCAAGAGCAGATAGAAACTAGATGGGGTCTTGGGCTCATTTTCTGGGACAAGGAATGAAAGGCCTTGATTGCTTTTGAAATAGCACTAGGAGTTTTACCACTGATTTATTGTCTCAATAGCTTAGGCTATTTCCTGCTCTGGTGGTGACTGTTAGTTTTCCCATTGCCTTGTTCCCTCAAAATCCTTAGGAGTGAGGTTTTTGCATTTCTTTGTAAGAACCTCCCAGGAATTTTTGGAAGAAGTGTGCTTGGGCAAGTACACAGGTGGGGTATAGATCATTGAAAATAGCTGGGGACAAAAAATGACTTTTCTTATGTCAGGAAAACTATATCTCTTCTTTAATTTTCTAGGAACCTCTAACTCTTTCTGCTGATGTTACCAGCAGGCATCTGAGATATTACTGATTGTTCTCTTGAACCTAAGGAAAAGGAAATGTAGAAAGCAAAAGACAAAACTTTAAAATCTATCCTGCAACTCATCAATTCACTGCAGCCACCTCTCTGTCTTTCCCTTTCTCTTTTTCTCTCTTTCTCTTTCTCTCTCACTTTCTCTCTCACATACGCACAACACACGCAAATCGACTTAAAGCAATTTTTAATTTTCCCTATTCCATTTTAATATACTTGAGGCATGATCATTTTCTTAGTAAATACAAGGAAAAAAATCTAGGATTCCATCATTCTGTGTGATTAAAGTATTGAGGAATTTACTTCCAATAGCACTTATAAAAACATATTTTATTTAAGGAATATTATATAATCAGGTGCCTGCATTTTTCTTATTCTCTAACTAGTGTTATTTGGCAATTAATATTTTGTCAATCAATATTCCCCTATACCTGAATGTGTGGGCAGTGAGAGATGAGTTAGAGGCAAGGATGGTGAACACTCCCAACAACTGCAGACTACATATATCTTAAGCCATGATTTTCTTTGCAAAGGTCAACATTGATAATGTTCTAGTCATACCTCCGTGTACCAGGAAAGAAGTAGCATATTTCTTGAAAGACACAGCTATCAAAGCTCCATTGAGAAACCATAAAGATGGAGAAGGGATTTGCAAATTAAATATCTGATAATGGACATCTACTCTGATTATTTAAAAATGAATAAAAATAAAAAACCTTACTAATAACCAAACAGAGTATCCAATTTTACATGTGAAGGAAATAATGGAAGAGACATGTCACCAAAAGTATATGGATGGCTTATAAGCACATGGCCAATTTCTCAACATTTAAACATTAAAGAAATACAAATTAAAATCATAATGAGACATGCTTACATATCTATTAGAATGGCTAAAATTATAAAGGCTAATTGTACTTGGTCTGAGCTAGATTGAGAAGCAACAAAAAATCTAAACTGTTGTTGGCATATATCATGATACAACCACTTTGGAAAATAGTTTCAAAAATTTTTAAATGAAAAATATGTTGCAGTTACACAAATAGCCATTTTATTCTAGGCATTTAACCAAGAAAAACAAACCCTATGTTCATACAAGGACTTGTATGTGAATTTCATATCAGCTTTATTTTTAAGAATTGAAAACAGTGGAAATGTTCATCAATGTCCATCAATAGAGCAAAGACAATTGGAGATTCTCAAAGTAATGATGCTGAGAAAAGAAAAGCCAGGCAATGAATAGTATATACTGTGTGATTCCATGACTACAAAAAATCTAGAAAATACAAATTTATATATAGTCACAGTCATCAAATATATGGTGTGATTTTAGTGCCTTCTTCTGTGCTCCCATAGCTTCCTACACTTGTATCTCCGAGCATTTGTTACACCATGTGAAAATATGAACTCTTTCTCTTTATTCTGTCTTACTAGAATAAGAATCCTTGAAAGTTTATGGACAATTGAACTCTCAGTTATTAGCAGAAATTCTATCACACAGTAAGTTTCCAAATATAAAAGCCAGAGTTTTACAATGACTTCGAAGCTTTTACATGATCTAGCCACTCATTTAACCTCTGTGACCTCTTTCCCTGCTACTCTTCAGTCACTCACAGTGGCCTCCTTGCTATTCCTCAGATATGCCAGGCATGATCCAACCTTATGGCCTTCAAGATAGCCAATTCCTTTGTCTGGAGTGACCTTATTGCTGATAGTTCTGCGCAAATTCATCACCTTTCCATACATTTGTTCAATTGTCAGCTTCATTGTAAGTACCCTGATCTTTCTATTAAAAGATTTAACTCCCCATCCCCTGCCTAGCAACCTTGATTTTTCTCACCCTGATCGAATTTTTCTTTTTCCCCATTGTACTCTTCCTTTTTGAATGCACTATGCCATTTTTATTAAGGTTTATAGCTTTGAATTGTCTCACCCATTAAAATAAAAGTTCTACAAAGCCAATTATTTTATTTACCAGTGTAGTCTGAAGTAATATCTGCCATATAATAGTTCAGTAGACAACTGGTAAATTTCAAAATAAATCAATGTTGAGAGTATACTGAATTTCATAAGTCATTTCAATATTTTTTTCCAAAAAATAAACTACATAAAACATACTTTAAATTTACTTTCAAAATATTTTATAGCATATAATGGACAATATACATAAGCCTAAAGAAACAATCCTATAATTAACCATTTCATACCTACTTAAAAACTGCATAATACCACACTCTTAGATCCTCTTTGAATGCTCTAAAATAACCCTTCAAATGAAATACATTTTAAAAACTCACAGATTTTTTGGCAAATAATTTAATAAAATAAAAGTTTCATTCATCTATGTAGATCAAAATAAATGTTTTTAATAAGCATGAAATTATAACTCTGAAGTGTGCTAAAATGAAACCACCTGCTAAGGGTGAGAGAACAAAAATAAACATCCTTTTTCCAAATAAGAGGAATTTATTACCTTTGAATCAAAGCATGTGGATTTGTTTTAACTGGCAATAAAGCAATATGGAGACACAAACCATAGAAAGTCATATTTTAGATTTCTAAAAGACTTCTAAGTGAAGAGTATACATTTTTTAATTGCTACATAATGCTACATAATGACAAGATGACAGGTTGTGGCAAATAGCATTTTAAAAGCTCTACTCATAATGGAACGGAAGATGTCATTTCCCTATAATTTTATATATGTCTTTAATTTACTATATCTGGATACAACATATTACCAAACAGATGCTCATCAAAGACTAAATCATTTTTAATGGAACATAATAATTTGAACCTACATCTATTAATCATTTTTTTCGATCTAACATTTATAGTCTCGCTAAACATTTTATCAGTTGTTGACAAAATTCAAAATAAATAGGATAAAAAGTCGTGTTTGGAAAAGTAGATTTCTTTTCAAATTGGCATTTAAATGAAAATATTTGCTGATATTTTTAAAACTTTAAATGTAATTTTATATATATCTGACCTATCAGATGATATAAAATTTTTGGAGAAAATATGACATATTTTTTGATCTTGGTTGAAGGTATTAATAAAGAGCAACTGTTTGTATTATTTGTATTGTGATATCTTAGTTAATAAACATGAATAACTGGTATAAAATATGTTTTTTTAAAAATTTTATTTATTTACTTGACAGAGATCATAGGAAGGCAGAGAGGCAGCCAGAGAGAGAGGAATGGAAGCATGCTCCCAGCTGAGAAGAGAGCCCACTGTGGGACTCAATCCCAGGAACCTGGAATCATGACCTGAGCCGAAGGCAGAGATTTTAACCCACTGAGCCACCCAGGCGCCCTAAAATATGTTTTTTTTTTTAATATAGAAGTATAGTTCTTGCCAAAATATGGAACTAGCTGGAACTGAATGCCTCCTTCAAAGTCAGCTCTGGAGAAATTATGCAAGTGTAATATGGAACTATTTCAGATATTAACCAAAAACAAAGAAATGATGATAAACGCCTTAAAATACTCAAAGTTGCCCTTGACTGGTATGTTTCAAGCTCTATTCCTGGTTTGAAGACAGGTTTTAACAGGCCTGTCACTGTAGAAATCCGCTGGATGTTTAGAGGCTATCAGAACTGTACAAAACCTTGAAGGGGTAAAGACTTGAAAATTCTTTAGAGAGATTAGCTCCCTAAGGCATTATTCCTCCACACATTTTCCTCCAATCAATTAAGACTGATGGATGAGGGGCACCTGAGTGGCTCTCTCATCACGTGGGTGGTGGGTTAAGCCTCTGCCTTCATCTCAAGTCATGGTCTCTGGGTCCTGGGATCCAGCCCCACATCGGGCACTGCTCAAAAGGAAGCCTGCTTCCCTCCCTGCTTGCCTGCCTCTCTGCTTACTTGTGATCTCTCTCTCTCGCTCTCTTTCTCTCTCTCTGTGTCCAATAAATAAATAAAATCTTTTAAAAAAGGCTGATGGATGATAAATTATGAAAACTGCTCCCTCCAAATGATGCTTCTTCATAAGGATTTAAGAATTTAAAATTGAAACTTGACCGTAGGATTTATCTTATAGAATAACATCAAGTGAAGGCAGTTTTTATTAGTTCTGAAGTATTTGTGATTCTGAATTCTTGGCCTCATTAGTAAATTTATTTTTAAATTCTCCCATGGAGTGGTGATTGGCCTTCAGTCTTTCATTGATATACATCATTGGGTCAAATGAGATGTGTGTGCCCAGAACTATATATAATCTTTTTTGTATTTCACTGGAGATGGCATTTCTGAGTTTTGTTCAATTGAATTTGGACAGATGTTTTAATAGTCACTTCTAGAGTTGGCCCTGGAGAATATCTTCCTTTTTTTCTCTTCCCGATTCTCTGAAAAACCCTGACTAATTCACATTATCACAGTAATATCATAATTCAAGTTTTTCCAAACACTATAGCTGCAAAATAGAAGGAAGCTACTCAGAATGGAATACTATTGTGAATGATTGAGAAAGAAAACATTATTATAATTAAGCTACCAGGTTTCAATGTATTTTATTGTTGCTTAGAAAATCCTAGCATACCCAGACTTTACAGAGATTTGATGATCCTAAGAAGAGCTGAACTCATGGACCAAAATAACTATGCACATAAAAAGTACAATTACTTACCTAAAAAATATGATGTGGTTAACTTTATATGCCAATCCAAGTGTTATGGGAACAGGAATTAAAAAAATAGCTTAGGGGCGCCTAGGTGGCTCAGTGGATTAAGCCACTGCCTTCAGCTCAGGTCATAATCTCAGGGTCCTGGGATCAAGTCCTGCATCAGGCTCTCTGCTCAGCAGGGAGTCTGCTTCCCTCTCTCTCTCTCTGCCTGCCCTCTGTCTACTTGTGATCTCTCTCTGTCAAATAAATAAATAAATAAAATCTTAAAAAAAAAAAAGAATGACTGTACTTTTAAAAAATAGCTTAAAAGGAGCGCCTGGGTGGCTCAGTGGGTTAAGCCGCTGCCTTCCGTTCAGGTCATGATCTCAGGGTCCTGGGATCAAGCCCCACATCAGGCTTTCTGCTCAGCAGGTAGCCTGCTTCTCTTCCTCTCTCTCTGCCCACCCCTCTGCCTACTTGTGATCTCTCACTGTCAAATAAATAAATAAAATATTTTTAAAAATAGCTTAAAAGTATATGATAAAATAATGATATACATATACAAGGAAAAGAAAGATACTATACTGTGAATATAAATTAAGTGAAAATTGTTGAAATAAAGAATACAATAAATGGAGACTAAGATGAATATAGCTGTAAAATGAATAAATGAGTTGGGAAAAACAAACAAACAAATTAATGACTTCTGCCCAAATACAGCAGAAGAGAAAAAAAAATAAAGAAAATATTTAAATAAGTACTGAGATAAATTTTGGAGAATTAAAGAAAGATAAAAGATACCAGACTTAAAATGATGCCAAACACGAGATATCAGAAACAAAACAAAACAAAACAAAAACTACACACACTAAAAACCACTCGTATACATTATGGTGAGTTTTAAGAATATCAAAAACAGAGAAGAGCATAAATGATGCCCAAGAGAAGAACAGATCACCTAAAATGTACAAGAATAATACTGACAGCACAATTCTCAATAGTAATAGCATATAAAGAGACAGCTGGGAGTTTTTATAGATGGAAAAGATATTTGAAACTAGGTATTATACATCAATCCAAATTATTGATTAAATTTGAGAGCACAGTAAAAATACAATGAAGCATGTTAGGTCTTAGAACATTTATCACACAGAGACACACATTTTGGAAAACTTCCTTGGAAGACAGCTCAATTGAGATCGAGAAAACAGAATTATGTACTCAAAGGCACATTTTGAAGGAAGGATTGAATATAGTCTGCACTGCAAATATTCTTTAATCGTATGTTCTGAATATCCTAAATTTAAGAAGTATTTGTTCAAATATTTACCTTTAAATAAATCCTAGGAGACTTTTTCTTGGATTCTGGAAAATCAGTCCATTTGGATACAAATCTTTTTGTCACTGATGGAAATTTTGATAGCCCTTAACTGTGGAATGCCTAATGTATTGTTACAGCAATTGTGATTTGCCAATACATGGGTGATGTGTGTGTGTTGTGTGTGTTTATTTTTATTTTTGATGGTTTAACTCTTCTATGAGATTTTTAAGTAGACATGATTTTAATAAATTATGATTTGTTGAAATTTATCTGAGGTTATATATAATAAAATGAAATTTGTGTGAACTAAAGAAGTGCATCTCCATTTTTTTTGTTTTAAGAGTAGACTGGTCTTTAAAAATTGTCCAAAGAAGTACATTATATTCATTATTAAATTTGATAATATACTATAAAGTATTTATGGTCATATTGGACCATATCAAATTCTACTATTAATTCATATTAATAATTACCATAAGAGGAAAAAGGGATATTTTTCAAAATAAAAATTAGCGTATTTTTCAGAATATGATATAGTGTTATTCACTGAACTGAGGGAACAAATGTCAAAGTCTAACACAGTTTACAGAATGTTTTAACATAAATTGAAATTTAAATCTGACCAAATTTCACAGTTTTAAGTAAAATGATAGCACTTTATATCCTTGAAAAGTGGTAAGTGACCCAAAACATGGCTTAGAAAAACGAATTTAACACTACACTAGTCTGAGATGGTTAAGTTATGGTACAACTTGCCATTGTGTATCATCAAATGGTATATTTTTTTCTTTTGGGCTTGTCATTATATTTTATTTTAGCCATTCTGGTAAGTGTGTAGTGATATCTCAGTGTCATTTTTTTTTTAAAGATTTTATTTGTTTATTTGACAGAGAGAAATCACAAGTAGATGGAGAGGCAGGCAGAGAGAGAGAGGGGGAAGCAGGCTCCCTGCTGAGCAGAGAGCCCGATGCGGGACTCGATCCCAGGACCCTGAGATCATGACCTGAGCCGAAGGCAGCGGCTTAACCCACTGAGCCACCCAGGCGCCCTCTCAGTGTCATTTTAATTGCATTTCCTTGATGTCTAATTGTGTCAAAATATATTACTTTGATGTTTAATGCTCTGAGCTTTCTCAGTTCAGGACCATGAAGCCACTTAGGAAAAATACAGTTGCAGAGGCACTCATAGACCAACTCTTATTTCGAAATAAGAAGAAACATTACTACCCATTCCAACAAAAAATAGATTTGTTATGCAGCAGGGATTTTATAAATTACCTGACACAACTTATATAGTAAGATGAAATGGGACAGGCGGCTTCTTGCAGCTATATACAACATCATTTTAATTTCAATTTTCAGTATAATTTTTCCAAGGTATACACAGAATATATATTTAATGTAAATTGTGAACATTTTAAACTCTGTATATGGAAATTAGTCAATTTTAAGTTTATAACAATCAAAATTAACGGAAGTTATTTTAAATTAGTTAGCTTTCTCTGCATTGCAAGACAGAATAATCAAGAATTGGTAAGAAAAAAGTAATCTCTGTAAAATTACCGGGGGTGCATTATAAAGTGTTCGGTAACTGATCAAACTCACAATTTGGATTGAATGGCAAGTGATTTTTAAAATCTGGAACTCATTGTCAATTTTTTTTTCTTCATTGTGTCTTAATAATTTACTGTGTTCATTTGCATGGAAGTGAAGAAAAATGCATGACATTTCATCTCAACACTAACACCTTTAACTGGCAACTCTAAATGTACTTTACAGCAGTGTAACAAAGTAAAGATCAATGATGTTTCATGAAATATCTGTTATAATTCTCAAGGAGATAGGGAGTTTGTGCAAAAATGCAAATCACTTTGCGACTAAACACATTGTTTATTTCAGCTAATTTTAAGAAAATATGCTGAGAATCTCTCAAAAAAGGAAGCAATGATTTAGGTTTGCCTTCAATCTAATCCTGAACCAACAGCACATAGTTCAAAGAGCAACTAATTTGAGTAGCTCCAATTTACACATTTCCTAACAATGCTTAATTTAGTGGAATTTCTGTCCAATTATGTTAATTTGATGTAATGAAAGACAAAAGTTCAAAAAGATCATCCTTAATTTATATAGATGCCAAAATCTGCATTTTCTGAATGACGCCCAGGAACGTATTTTCAAAAACAAACAAACAATGCCAGAACCACTATTAGGTCATCTCTAGGCAGAAAGTGACTCAGAGCTTACATTACTCTCTCCCTGAAAGTATACTGTAGGCACTGAAACTACTACCCTGAGTCTGTGCTATCAAATTCCTTAAGTTAGAAAGTTTTAAAACCCGTCTGTGTGGGAGTATTTCATTTACAGATAGAGATTTGGTTGTTTATACATTTTCATACTTGATTTTTAGGGTGTAATAACTATGTTTTAAAATTCATGGTGGTTTTGAATACTGTTGGATAATTGAGCTAAAATGGTATATCCATTCCTCCTAAGAAACAGAAATTATAGAAAGGTAGTGCTTTTCAAATCTGACATCTTTGAGTCATTGCAGTTTCATATAAATGCAATAGGAAAAGTGTCATTCATGTTTATGATATTTTCTATAAATAAATTAGAATGTACTGGAGGCCTGATATAAAGTGGGATGCCTAAACTTCAGTAAGATCTTGTTTTCAATTCAAAATAAATTTTATTTTTTATTTTTTTATAATGTCCCTCAATTTCAGATAAGCACCCCCATAATGTCCACTCCGTTTTTTTTAAGATTTTATTTATTTTATTTGACAGATAGAGATCACAAGTAGGCAGAGAGGCAGGCAGAGAGAGAGGGAAGAGGAAGCAGGCTCCCTGCTAGGCAGAGAGCCCGATGCGGGGCTCGATCCCAGGACCCTGGGATCATGACCTGAGCCAAAGGCAGAGGCTTTAACCCACTGAGCCACCCAGGCGCCCCCAAAATAAATTTTAAATTGAATTATGCACCTCTAAGTTCAGAGACAATAAACATCAACCAACACAATTAATAAGTTCTATTTCTTGAAATTTCGGGAACATTGATAGTCTCATCTCCTGGAAGAACAACAGCTAAAATTTTAGGTCATGGATTCCTGCTAAAATA
Organism: Mustela nivalis; assembly: GCF_964662115.1. Lineage (NCBI taxonomy): Eukaryota > Metazoa > Chordata > Mammalia > Carnivora > Mustelidae > Mustela > Mustela nivalis. The sequence goes on along the minus strand of NW_028136260.1, from coordinate 675,475 downwards.
TCACTTTCCCAAAGAAAATTAATGTTAGGAATTTTCATTGATTGTTATTGATCATGAAGAATATAACAACCACGATAAAAAGAGTAGGAAAAACATGATATCTCATCTGTAAGGGCATGTGGAAAGTAGGAAATGCTAATAAAAATAACTACCATTATTTCCTAAGTTAACATAATACAACAGAACAAAAATATTTCAAAACAATGTTTTCTTTTTTTTTTTAATTTTATTTATTTATTTGACAGAGAGAGATCACAAGTAGGCAGAGAGGCAGGCAGAGAGAGAGGAAGAAGCAGGCACCCTGCTGAGCAGAGAGCCCAATGTGGGACTCAATCCCAGGACTCTGAGATTATGACCTGAGCCGAAGGCAGCGGCTTAACCCACTGAGCCACCCAGGCGCCCCCATAACAATATTTTCTAGGCTCATTCTGATAACTCTTTTCTACATTCAAATTTAAAGGTTGAGGCATGTGATATATATTACACAAAAAACATCCCAAGGCATTCGTTAAAAAAAAAAACTCTTAATAAAGAACAAATCCAAAGGAATTTCTTTTCTAATTTAATTAACAAATTATGAATTGACTTACCTATTTTATCACAGTGTATCAGGCACCAATAATATTTTTTAATCGTCACACCTGATGCAATAGTTACCATCTTTCAAACATACTGATCACGAACAAGCAAATAAACAAGAGCACCGTAGCTTAAGATCTACCTGCATAAATATAGGCTACTTCAGACAATCTCTTCACCACAACATAGCAATGAATAGAAATCATACATGCTCTGTATGGACATACAGATGAGATAGAATGGGATGATGTTAATATATGCAGAATCTTTATTAATTACATTGTAAACCATAATATGGAAAAACAGAATACAATTTTAGAAATACCCAGGTCACCATCATTGTTTTATTTTTATATGTGTAGATAAGGAGTTTAATAAACAATCCATGACTATTCAACTCCTTATATTTTGAAAATTTTAGCAAAAGTAACAAACCTAGCACCTAGAAAATTGTACCTATCTACAACATACAGCTTTGCCAGCATGGTAGAGGAAAAGCAAAACAAAATAAGTAAGAAAAGTTTAACATTTCACAAGAGTTTTACTTTTATTTTTTTATTTTTTAATTTTTATTTTTCATTTATTATTTACTTCTATTTTCTACTTTATTTTAATGAAAATGTCATGACCATAACATAAGAGCAGAATTAAACCAACATGAGAAATTATTTTTTCATAAGTTAAAATAAACTAGCTTGGTGATTAATTCAAAATTATATTACAAACTTCAGTGTTCTTGCAGTAAGTATCACTGCATAAACAAATCAGTCAGGAGTCATAAACTAATGATGATTCTAAATGTTATTTAGAGAGACATTCTGTTCTTAATATATTTCAAATATTCTACACAAGACAAAGTGGATCCAAGTAATCTGTAGGCAAAATAAGATTTTAGAGAAGTATATATTTCCAACAGTATTTATAAAATATTACCTTTATGTAAGGCATCATCCTGGACTTTGTGGAAAACACACAAAGGAGTAAGAAGTGGCCCTTCAAGAAACATATACAATATCAAGGTTTAACATGAAGCAGCATGTCTTCTCTAATTAAAAAAAAAAAAAACATTGTACCAACTGACTTTACTGAAACTTTATATTTATTGCTCTCATTTTAGGTCATAGTGTCCTTCTGCATGCAGGCTGCTATAACGGACATGATATAGACTTAATAGCTTATAAAGAACAGGAATTTATTTCTCACAGTTCTAGAACGGAGAAGTTCAAGATTAAGGAATGGGCAGATCCAGGGAGAGCCCACTTCCTCATAGATGGCTATCTTCTCACTGTAAACGTACATGATGAATGAAGCAAGAGAACTCTCTGGGGTCTCCTTTAAAAGGACTGTAATCCCACTTATGACCTAATCACCTCCCAAAGGCCCCTATGTTTTAATACTAGCACTTACAGAGTTATATTTCATAATATGATTTTGGGAGACATAAACATTCACACCATAGTATATATAAACAAAAAAAGACACAAAAACAACAAACAAAAAAATTATTTTAACTACCTATTATTTTCAACTACATAAACTTTTAATTTGTTTCTATATAATATTAAATAACTCATTTGAGTGATTCATTTATATCCAATGCATCTGAGTGCAATTAAATTTGCTTACCCAGCATATCCAGAAGCATATTTCTTCAGACTATCCCATTCCCCACCTTACAGGATTTACCACAATTAGAAGACATGGGATAGAGGATAGATAGATAGATGTATACATAAACACACTTGTACATACCCATATGCATATTTTTTCCTGTTAATGATACTCATGCAAATAAAATTTAAGCTCAAGGAAACCTGTCTTGTGTGTTACTTAATATCCAGTTTTTAGTCAACATCCAAAAACAAATAATCCAATAAAACCATGGATAGAAGACATGAACAAGTGTTTCCCCAAAGCACACATTCAAATGTTCAGTAGATACATGAAAAGATGTCCATCATCATGTATCATCAGGAAATTGCAAAGCAAAACTAGAAAGAGATACCACCTCACACCTGTCAGAATGGCTAAAATCAACACTACAAGAAACAAAAGGTGTTGGAGAGGATGTGAAAAAGTAACACTTGTGGGGGCTGCCTGGGTGGCTCAGTGGGTTAAGCCTCTGCCTTCAGCTCAGGCCATGATCTCAGGGTCCTGGGATCAAGTCCCACATCGGGCTCTCTGCCAGGCATGGAGCCTGCTCCCTCCTCTCTCTCTCTCTACTTGTGATCTCTCTCTGTCAAATGAATAAAATCTTAAAAAAAAAAAGAAAAAGTAACAATTGTGAACTGTTGGTGGTGATGCAAACTGATACAGCCATATTTGAAAACAGTATGGAATTTCCATAAAATTTAAAAATAGAAGTCCTTTTTGATCCAACAAACCTGTTGGTGTGTATTTACCCAATGAATATAAGAAAACTTATTCAAAGGGATGCTAGCACCCCTATGTTTATAGCAGCATTATTTATAAAGCTAAGATATGGAAAGCGCCCAAGTATCCATCAATTGATGAATAAATAAAGAATAAGTGGTATGTATATACAATGGAATATTATTCTGCCATAAAAAAGACTGAAATCTTGCCATTTGCAATAACATGGTTGGAACTAGACAGTATAATGCTAAAAGTGAAATAAGTCAGTCAGAGAAAGACAAATACCTTTACTCATATATGGAATAAAAGAAACAAAACAAACAAGCAAAGGGGAAATAATAAGACATAGAAAGAGAAACAAAGCAAGAAACAGACATTTCATTACGGAGAACAAACTGATGGTTACTTGACGGGATCTGAAAGGAGTGATGGATTAAATAAGTGATGGGGGTTAATTAGAGCACTTGTCATGATGAGCACTGAGTGCTATATGTTATATTGTACACATGAATCTAATACAACCATATATGTTAACTAACTGGATTTCAAATGAACATTTTTTAAAATCCCAGTTTTTAGCTCACATTCTGGCTTACAAAAGGGATTTAGTCAGGAATTTGGAGATTAGTTAATGAACAAAAAAGGGGTGAACAGGCAGTTGTTAGATAAAATTACTATCCTTTCTGGCATGATCTTATACCTTTTATCTAGAAGTATTTTTAGCACTTTAGACTCTTCCTATTTTATTTTGAATCATTAAACAAAAATTTCCTCAAAGGACCTTAGACTCCATCCAATTTGAGCAACAGTTTGAGAGAGGAAATGGTGTCCAGGAGGAAAAAAAAAAATGATGAAACTACTATTGTTTACTAGTGAATGCATAGTTCTTCCACAGAAGAAGCTCTAAATGGTCATGGCTCCAGCTTTATATGTGCTCAGTCATATGTTCAGAAGTAGGTAACACTATCAAAAAATATAAAGCATCTGAGATTATTTTCCCTTATTTGAAAGCTGGTGTATGAGTCTGCCGTAGTTTCTTGGGTGTTGATAGAAGACGCAGACTCATGTTTCAGAAATAATATAGTTTATTATTCACAGCAATAGAGGTAGCCAGAATATTAACATTATTTGTGTGTGTGTGTGTGTGTGTTTGTGTGTGTGTGTGTGTGTTTGTGTGTGTGTAGGGATGGGAGTTATATATCAGTACTGAGCCTCAGTTCCCACAAGAAGAATCAAAACAGAGGCAGATAATATTTGCAAACACAACAGGTTAAGTTAAAAAAAAATACTATTTCTGTCTTCCAAGTCTATTCAATACAACCATCTTCAAAGGATGGCCTAGAACAAATAATAAATGCAGAAATGTAAGCAACCAATTGAAAAGTGTCTCCCAAGAAACACACTTTGAGAGTCTTCATTTGACAAAAATACTATAGGATATTACATGGATCAGGTGCATTGAATACTGGAAGGTTAAAATTACAAGGGACCAAATATTTTTAAGCAGTTCTGGCATCCAGTAGAGTTCAAATAGGTTTTATAAGATTGAGGAAAGAAGCCATCAAAACCTGGGCCCAGGGGCACCTGTGTAGCTCAGTGGGTTAAGCCTCTGCCTTCGGCTCAGGCCATGATCTCAGAGCCCTGGGATCGAGCTCTGCATCAGGCTCTCTGTTCAGCAGGGAGCCTGCTTCTTCCCCCCCCCGCCTCTTTGCCTACTTGTGGTCTCTGCCTGTCAAATAAATAAATAAAATCTTAAAACAAAACAAAACAAAACAAAACAAAAATCCTGGGCCCAATTTTCCCAAAAGTATGATTCTGATTCTAGTCTCTATGATGTTATCCCTTGAAGACAATGTCTCTAATTGAGTTGAATTAGTTTACTAAAGAGCATACCCCCATTTGTTGTAGGAGATGAACAATATGCAAGAGGCAAAATGCCACATGGAAGCCACCTTGTCTTCAGTGGAACATAGAATCAGTTCCTTTGGGATGAATTTGTTCCACATTTGACTTCCCACTTAAGGGAAAATAAGAGTGCCTTCTAATAGATTTTAAATAGGAAATGACAACGGAAGCTTATACAAGATTATAAAATGGGAAATTTCATTTAGATAAGCAATCATTTCAAAGTCATCTTCTTAATATTACAGACTCTTCACATAATCATAATTTTATTTTGGTATTATATGGTAATTTCAAATATAGTAAATATAAAGAATTTACCTCTGTAATTATAGCGAGTCTGGTCGTAGTTTAATGGCAACAAATCTTCAATTTAGAAGTATGGTCTACCAATTATTAATACATTTGGAAATGGTGTGTCATCTTCACTCCACTTGTCTCACTAAAACAGTGAGCCAAAAAAAGTAGGTCCAAGCTGTTTACTATGGTCAAAATGGGTTGCTTTTGCACTTGGTAAAGAAGCAGTCATATTTTGGAAGAAAAACTGAGGCTATTAATATTTTCAACTTATTTTCAGAAAAGGAAAGAAAGGATAATCTAACCTAAAGCCAAAATCTTACACAAGGTGGCTGGACAATGATCTTTTCCCAGATAAAGGGTTTTTCAACTTAGCCATGTTAGGAGGAAGAAGAGATGAGACATTGTGGACTTGACTAACGTTTGTACACTGTTCAAAAAGTTTTCAAAATAATGTGTATTATTTTTCTTCTTTTAGTTGAGACAAAAAAAAAAAAACAAACCAAAAAAAAAAAAACACTAATGAGCTTACTCTTAAAAGGAGGTAAACAAGAAACTAGCAAAGATTGAGTGTTAGGTATTGTCCCCCTCCTTTTTTTTTTTAAATTATGTTATGTTAGTTACCATACAATACATCATTAGTTTTTGAAGTAGTGTTCCATGATTCATTGTTTGTGTAAAACACCCAGTGCCCCATGCAATATGTGCCCTCCTTAATACCCATCACCAGGCTCACCCATCCCCACATCCTTCTCATCTTTAAAACCCTCAGTTTGTTTCTTGGAGTCCATAGTTTTTCATGTTTCATTTCCCCCTCCAATACCCCCACTTCATTTTTCCTTTCCTTCTCCTAATGTCCTCCATGCTATTCCTTAGGTTCCACAAATAAGTGAAACCATATGATGATTGACTTTCACTGCTTGACTTATTTCACTTAACATAATCTCCTACAGTCCCATCCATGTTGATGCAAAAGTTGGGTATTCATCCTTTCTGATGGCTGAGTGATATTCCATTGTATCCTTGGATCACATCTTCTTTATCCGTTTGTCTGTTGTAGGGGATCTTGACTCTTTCAACAGAATGGCTATAGTGGACATTGCTGCTATGAACACTGGGGTGCATATGGCCCTTCTTTCCAGTAAAATAGAGCTAGCCTATGACCCAGCGATTGCACTACTGAGTATTGACCTCAAAGATACAGATGCAGTGAAAAGAATTAGGTATTGTTAAAGCACAAATGCAGGGGATAGAAGTTATGGTACAGAAGAGGGAAGGGCAACCATATGGCAGAGTAGAATAAAGTAGCTCAGGAAGAAATTAGTCATATCCAGATATTGTAAGGCATGTGGGGTTGGCAGGGAGAGCATGAGAAATCATGAGAGAAGAGAGAGAAAATGGACCAGGCAGGAGAGGTTTATAACATTTTAACATCTAAGGTAAGCATATGCAAAGCAGAATAGGGAAAGAAATAAAAGTTTTTATAAGACTCAATACATAAGGAATAACGTGGAGGACACTGGGAGATGGAGAGAAGTGTGCTGGGGGAAATCGGAGGGAGAGACAAACCATGAGAGACTGTGGACTCTGAGAAACAAACTGAGGGTCTTGAAGAGGAGGGTGGCAGGTGGTTGGGTGAGCCCAGTGGTGGGTATTAAGGAGGGAATTTATTACATGAAGCACTGGGTGTGGTGCATAAACAATGAATTTTGGATCCCTGAAAATAAACTAAAAGAAAAAAAAGACTGACTACAGACATGGACCTCAGTGTAACACAGATATGGAACTCACTGTAATACCAGCCACTTCCCACCGACACACACAGACTATGATAATAATAAATAATAATGCAATTAAGAAAATTGCCTGCCAAATAATTTTTCCTCTTTTTTATTTTTATGATTATTATTTTTATTTTATTTTTAAAGTTTTTATTTAAATTGTAGTTAGTTAAAATAAGGTTAATATTACTTTCAGGTGTACAATATAGTGATCAACACTGCCATACAATGGCTTAAATAAAAAAATGAAAAAAAAATTTTTAAAGATTTTATTTTTAAATAAAACCTCTACACCCAAGGTGGATTTCAAACGTACAACCCCACGATCAAGATTTACATATTTTACTGACTGTTCCAGCCAGGCACCCCAACAAATAAAAATTTTATAAAATTGTTGAGTTTGTGGGAGTCTCATTTGCTTAGTCAGTTAAGTGTCTGCCTTTGGCTCAGATCAGGATCTCAAGAGTCCTGGCATCGAGCCCCATATTGCTCATGCTCTCTCTCTCTCTCTCTGGCTTTTGCTCTTAAATAAATAAATAAAATATTTTTTAAAAAATTGTTGAGTTTGTTTAACTAGTTTTAAACTAGTAGACAGAGATGAAGATAAAGTATGATGTAATGGCACGGAAAAATACAACTTACACGTTTTAAAAAAAAATGTGCAATGCAAGTTACCTCACTTCTTTTATCACCACACTGGGACTTTACCTACTGAGTTGTTGTAATGTAAGGACCTATTTTATATTTTTATATTTTAGCAAGAGGCTTTCATTGAGGTTAACCCTTAAACTGTCCTTGCTCCCCTTCCCCCAGGGGATTCACTTAAAAACAAGTCCTGGAAATCAGCTCCAGGTAACAAAGCCCATATACAAGGGTGGGTCAGGCCAGGTGGAGACATCAATCAGCGGGAGGGGGGCGGTGTTTGCATATTGTCTCCCTAGATACTAAGGAGTATGCCCCACTCCTCCGCCCTTTGGGAACCTTTTTTGCACCAATCCTAATCAAGGTGTAATAGGCTGTGTCAAATGTGTATACTAGGGTAAATTGAACCTCAATTGGTCACCTAGCCTCACTGTGGAGTTTCCTGTGTGTGTTAAAATCTCATTGGTCACCTGTGCGTGGCCAGGCCTGACTGCATGGCCTTTGCCCTTAAAAGCTAGACTGTGAAACAGCAAAGGGTTGCCTTCTCTCATAAGAGGTGTGGCCCCGAACGTTTGGTTAGATTCTTGATGCTTGGCATGAAATAAAGCTTTGCTTGACCTTTGCTTTACATCAGTCTCGCTCCTTTAATCATAGACCCATTATTGGGGCATAACAGTATTAATCTTAAAGTTATAAGTCCACAATGCATCCATCATCCATTCTACCCCTTAACATTCCCCTTTGGACAGACCCATGATCTAGAACAAGCCTTATTTTATAGTGCCTTGTAGGAGATTTTTGCTGCTGCCTAAATTGCCTACTTTCCTCTCACCATTACCACGGAAATTGGGTCCACTGAAACAAAGGGGTAGTGTAAGAAATTAAGACTTCCATAAATCTCTTTAAATAATAAAGTATAAGATAGTGATACCTTTTTTTCTGCCACATAACCAATTCTTGCAAGAATAAGGTCATATAAAAGAATTTACAACACATGCTAGCATTATCCTACTGGACCCAGACCATTTGTATGTTTCTCTGTCTCTGAGAAATGTAGTTATTTACATGACTGAAACCTAAAAATTGTTTGATATGACCACTAATATCACCTACATTATTTTAAAGCCTGTTTAAAGCTTCTGTAATACATAGGCTTTGTAAACACTTATTAAGCATCTTGTATATATCAAACACTTTAAAAATCTCTGCTTAAAAAAAAAAAAACTCTACCTCAATGGAACTTTGAGTCTGAAAAAGATACAGGCAATATACAAGGCAACAGATAGAATAATTACATATTTGATTATATACTCTGAGGATGTCACCTTAAATTGATATGAAAATGATCAGAAGGATCTGGATTTCTTGTCAAAATTTTTTGCCTTAAAAAGAAATTGATATTTAGGGAAAGTTGTTACTGAAAGAGGTCCTGTGTCAACCAAAAATGTTAAACCATGATCTCGCTAAATTTTCCAGTTGTGATCATTGCTTTGTTTAGCTGTCTTCTATTAAGACTGAATTTAGTAATTCAGTCTCAGATTTCAGTAAGTCTTTTTTTTAAAGATTTTATTTATTTATTAGAGAGAGAGAGGGAGGGGCAGAGGGAGAGGAAGAACCAGACTCCTTGCTGAGCAGGCAGCTGATGCAGGACTGGATCCTAGTACCGTGGCATCATGACCTAAGCTGAAGGAAGACACTTAACCAACTGAGCCACCCAGGCACTCTAGACTGTAAACTTCTTAAAGGTAAAAAAGTTTATTCTTCTAGTAGTTCCACAGACATTTCTAACATCCATAAGAAAGCATGTACTGATGTAAAATGCCAGCAAATCAAATTATTTAAAAAAGAAAAAAAGAAAGAAAAGATATATCTGGATAAAGAGAAAAACAGAAAATCTAATAATACATTGAATTATTAGAGCAAAGAGTGGAGGAAGAGAAAATAAATATGAAATAGAGATTTCCACTAAAAGAAAAAAATTGAATAAGGCAGGAGATTTAGAAAATTATTATGACAGACTTGAGAAAAAAATAAAATAGGAATTTTTAGAAAATAGCAATGAATGAAAAGGTAAATTGTTCCTACCTCTATAATATTAGCTGTTTGTTGTTGTTGTTGTTGCTAATTTACCTATTTAAGCTAATAAACAAAGAAAGGTTTCATTTAGGGATAAGGTTTCTCTCTCTCTATATATATTTTTTCCATTTAGGGATAAGGTATATATATATATACATAGATATATATGTATATATATATTTTTTAATTTTAATTGTTGGAAAATGTGTCACAGAATGTGTTTAAACTTTAAGATACAGATGCAACATGTAATGAACTGCATTGTTTGAACGTCTAATTTGTAAATGCTGTTAGAGGAAACTTGGTGGAAATGTTCTTATGTGCTTGTGTTTCTGGAACTAAGTATATTTATTAATAAGGAATAGTTTAAAATTATGAAATGAACAGGAGTGGACAATTTTCCTAATCCTATCAGCTCTTTGCAGCTCTTTTATTAGCCCCCTTCAGGAATATCAGCTTTTTTATCTAATTAAATTTTATATTAATGTGCTTTTGACTTTTGGCCTTTCTCTTCCTTCTGTTCTTTTTTTCCCCTAAATTACATGTTTCTGTTTAACAGCTACTATCAATTCTTTGATATGAATTCTCAACATCAATTTACTAACTCCAGAGATGAAGGAGCATCAATATTTAGAAGCGAAGAATACAAAGCCTTGGGCATCTGGATGGCTCAGTCACTTAAGCATCTGCCTTCGACTCTGGTGGTGATCCCAGGGTCGTGGGATGGAACCCCAGGTTGAACTTTCTGCTCAGCTGGGAGCCTACTTCTCCCTCTCCTTCTGCCTGCAGCTCCCTTTGCTTGCGTTCTCCCTCTCTTTGTCAAGTAAATAAAATAAAATAAAATAAAATAATGTAAATAATACATTTATTTATTTATTAAAATGCAATTATTACACAATACATAATGTATTGCATAATTATAATAATGATTAAATAATTTATTAAATATTTATATTAAATATATCAATTTAATTAAATAAATATTTTTAGAATTTAAAATATTTCACATTTAGATTATTAAATATTAAATCATTAATTTAATAAATAAATATCTAAACATAAATAAAATAATTTATTTATTAAAATGAATAAAATAATGTTGTCATTATCTCAGCATGTATTTTTAAATAGTCTAAAAAAAATCTAATAAAGTCTAAATACATTGAGTTCAGATATTTATACAAGTTAACCCAGACACTGAACCCACAGTTTCAAAACTTTTGTTTTTATCTACTACTCAAAATACGATTTTAATGTATTTATTTGTAACTTTGACATAGCAAGGAAACTTGGAGGAAAAGGAGACATTTGCTTTTAATATTTGAAAATTATTTTGTTGATTTAAAAAAATAAAAACCTTAACACGTGAGCATTTCTTCTTAAATAACACTGTGAAGTTTCTGAGTCGCATTCTATTAAAAGTGCTGATAAAATGGCCTCAGTTACTCATTTAAATTATCAGCTGAATGGGTAACAAATGAAGTAGAGAGCTTTTTAATTATTTATGAATGTATTGCTTGTGGATGGAGTGCCACATAGAGTTACCTCTCTTTTTGGCTTTGTTTTGTGAGCAGCAGTGGAATCTATGAATGAGATTAAACATAAGGACATTCACAGAAATTCTTAATGAACTTCTGGGGAAGGGCAATAAGTGCAAGGAAAAACTGCAGCAAGACTAATTACAAATTTCAAGTTGTCATCGCTTAATTATAGAAGCTTTTAAGTTCAAGTAATATATCTTTTTCATGAGCCTATCATATTGTATTAATTACCACAAACTGCACTCTTGAACACTTATCTTTTCACATATTTCTTATTCTTAGTACTTAAAATTACCCTTATGATTGATAAGTAAATGGATTTTACTGACAATGCATTTATTTACATAAATAAATAATGCTGTTTATATATATAAAAACAATTGAATATGTGTATGTGTTCAATGAATTTTTTTTCAAATTAACATCTTAATTCTACCACATTAGTTACAAATAGATATAGACTTTATAGATTCATCAAATATTTTATTCTCAAATTTATATGTCCTTTGTGAAGTAAATGAAACTGTATATATTAAATATAATCCTATCACATGTAACAGTTACTAGTGCATCTTAGGACATACATAGGTCAGGTCCTACTCAAGGCATCACGGATAACTGGATTTAACTTTCTATCCTAGAAGTCTTCTGTATATTTCTGTGGCTTTTATACTACAATCAGGAGGAAGAATTCTTTTGCTAAAAGCTTCCAAATGACTATGCGAGTAGATTATTTGTAGACTAGTGATATAATATTATAGTTTAATATGTGAAGCATGATAAAATAAAATGCCATTGCCATATTTAATTTGTTCAGTAAAGCATTCATTTAGTTATCAAGCATTCATTTTCTTTTTTTAAAGATTTTATTTATTTATTTGACAGACAGAGATCACAAGTAGACAGAGAGGCAGGCAGAGAGAAAGGAAGGGAAGCAGGGTCCCTGCTGAGCAGAGAGCCTGATGTGGGGCTCTATCCCAGGACTCTGGGATCATGACCTGAGCAGAAGGCAGAGGCTTTAACACACTGAGCCACCCAAGAGCCCCAAGCATTCATTTTCTTTATACAGAAGAGATAGAACAATATTATATAGTAGAAAATACAGTAAATAATCTAGAAACCTTGATCATTTTGTTTTGGCAATTTTAGAACATAAAATTAGCTAAAGCTCAAGTGCAAGTTATATTTGTATCATAGGAGGAAAAGTTAATTAAAAGTTTGTTTATTACCATAGTTTAACACTTCAACGAAATGATAACGAGTCCAAAATCAATGAATATATGAAGTATACAATAAAAACAATAATCTTGAGTGTATGTGACTCACTGTAGGTATTGATAGGCTAGAAATCAAAGGGAAAGTATCTATAGGGTTTGTTCAGTTCCATGCTCATCAGATTAATAGGCTTTCTCATATTGCTTCCTTCACCACATTAATTTGTCTAATGAAGTTTTCAAGAGTTAAAGACAGTGATAGGTTCATGGCTGGAGAGAAGGTACAGAATCTAAGATAGTTCAGCAGTGCTTATTATTTAAGAGAAAGACAGCATGGGAGGTGAGGGGTATATCATGCATCCTGTTTTCACTCCCTTTGTGGAGCACCTACCCTGGAGGTCATGTAATAATAACCAATGACCAAAAAACAATAAAAAAACCCAAACATCCATGTGGAAGTGCCATCCCTGCCTGGAGATGAGTAGACTGCTCAAACAGATCCTGGGCAGGCATCTCAGCCCAGGCCTGTGTTGGGGAAGCTGGTTCCTGGCTTTGGGCGCAATCTGGAAGCCAGCAAACTGACGGGAGAGTGCAGCCAGGGTTAACAGGACTGATGATCTTTTTGCAGCCAGGCCGCGGGTGGACACCCGCTCAAGGAGCCAGGCTAGGAGGCTGCCCAGCACCAGTGCTGGTCAAGCTTGCAGCCCCCGGGGCTTCCCCCGCGCCCCAGCCAGGGCGGGGCCTCAGGAGGGAGGGGGCGGGGGCGGGGCAGAGAAGGGGCTTTGCTAATTGCCAAAGCGAAAAGGGAGCTCGCGGAGGACTCAGGAGGGAGGGGGGCGGGGGCGGGTGGAGGGCGGCGGGGAGAAGGCGCTTTGCTAATTGCCTAAGCTGGAAGTGAGCTCACAGAGGATGTGGCTGAGAGTCTGGGAGGAGGTGGAGGGGCTGGCGGAGGAGGGGCGGGCAGCGCCGCGGTGCTGTGCTGCGGCTCAGTCGGGACTGCAGGACCCACCGGACTCGCCGCCCGTACGCTCCCATGTGAGGCTCCGCTGTCCCGCTCCTGCTGCCTGCTGCCCCTCCCCGCCCCAAGGCTTCTCCGGACCACCCTCTGCACAGGGGTAAAGTGACACCGCGCCGCGCCCTCACCTGGAGCAGAAAGCGCGGACCCGACCTGGGGGCGAAGAGGGGGGTTGTGGAGGCCCAGCCTCCCGCGAACCCCAGGGCACCGGGACCACCCCGGACGCTGCGCCAAACCCGGGTCCTCATGGGGTCGGGCTGGGGACAGCGCCTTGCGAGGTGCCCCCCGCCAGCAGGCACGCTAGCCCCCATCTTTCCGCAGCCCCATGCGCCCGTGCTGAGGACCCCCTTCCCTCCCCCGCCGTGGCCCCGCTGCTTTTGTTCTGGACTTGGGATCCCAGGTGGAAACTAGTCCCTCAGACCTCCCTGGCAGCAAGGAGGGCAGGGAGGGATTCTTGGTTTCCTGCCCTGGGTCCTCCTCTCTCCCCATTCACAAGCCTTCTGGCTTCCCTTTACTCTCCTCATTGTCAGTTTTCTGAAATGGTTTTCTTCTGCATGTTGACCCAAAGAGCTATTCATGAATGAATATACACGAAACTGAGTTGGAGCCCACCTGTAGAGGCCTTTCATTAGAATGGTCTCTGGTTCTAGCCTCAGTTCAGAATACTGCATGTACCTGAGGACCAAGTCCAGATGTTTCTTTCATCTCTGACTTGAATTTGAAATCCTCCTCAGACTTCAGCTTCCAGGATTTCTCCAGTCCTTGCTCTCCCACTGTCTTGCTGGGGATCCGCCATGAGTGTTGAACACAGGAATGAATGAATGATATATACCCCAGACTGCTGGGGCTTTGTCTTCTTTTGCTGAGGTTGGAAATGCTTGGGAGAGACCCCCTGTATGCAGATAGAGAGCTGCATGCAATTGCTTAGATAAACGTGTTCCCCACTTAATTGCTTGGGCATTGAACATTTCACCCTTAACCACTGGCTTGAGCAGTTAGGAGGAGACAATCTGGAGGTGAATCAGAAGATGGCTGAATCCACATGGTGGTGGTCTGGGTTTGGGAGATTTTCCTGGAGATTCAAAGGAAAGATATAAATTCTTCCAGTGTGGAGTGGTAAACATTTTATCGATGGGAGATGGAAAATAAATGGTCTGGTTAAACTTTCCCGCCCCCTCAAAACCCATTATTTGAAAACACAAAAAGGGAAGTGAAGGGAGAAATCCTCCCACTCCCATTCCCACTCACCTCCATAGCCATCTCCTCTTCCAAGAACCTAACAGACAAGGTGCCAAGAAGTGTTAGGTACCAGCAGTGGTCTCAGATCTCATTCAAGAATCATGGTGAAAGGCTTTCAAATAGATTGTGGGGGAAAAGGGATCCAATTAGGGGGGGACAAGTTTAAGGTTTGCCTGTTCCCCTAAAAATTAATGGCACTAGAGAAGATGAGCTTTGGGAACTATAGCTTAATGGATACAATGTGTAAAAAGCTTCAGTGAGTCATGGTGGGAAGAGGCCAAGAGGGCAGCAAACACAGTCTTAGATGATGTTATTAATAGCACCACAGGCTCTAGATTTCCTGTGGTGGTGTTCTTGGCAAGACCAGCCCGGCCAAAGTGGATACTCTCAACCTGGAACAGAGGGTCTTGGAGATGCCAGCACGTGAGGTATGATGAGAGGGTAAAATGATAGGAGGTGTCCTTTGGAAGGACTGACTCCTTGACTTTAAAAGGGAGAACCCAAATCTGTAGGTGAAATCTTTCTGGCTACAAAGAGGGCCAAGGCCTCCTAAGGTCAAGGTCTCCTCGTCACTTGCAAAGATGTCGAAGAACATATTCAGACATTTCAAAGATGTCCTCATATCATTGGTTCCCACTCTGGAATTCTATCAATAAGGTGAGAGTTCCTCTAGTTGAAAAAGAGATCTAAAAAGACTTCCCTTTCTCATGTATTTTCTGTAACCTCCAGGACACACCCACCTCCCCCTTCCAGCTCTGTAATGAAGCCACAGCTGGTGCCAATTTGTGGAACTCCTTAAAGGCTATTCTCCCTTATATACCCCGGGACCAAGTTCCCATGCTCCCTCACCCGATTTCCTGCACTCACCTCCCACCTGGTGTGTTCACACCTGCAAGTGCCTTTTACCAACCCCTTTGCCAAAAGGCAGCCAGAGTGACCTTTCAAAGACCTATCAGTTCCTGGCATTTGTCTCCATAGAAATCTGCACTGATCTTCTAACAAATTCTCAGTCCTCCAAAGGCACCCATAATCCTCCCATCAGTCTATTCATACCCCTCCAACTGACTGATGCCTGTTCTGCCCCATCTCTCTGCCCTTCAACCACACTGCCTCCTTCTTCCTGTGGAGACCTCTCATGGCACCTGCCTCCAAGCACAGCTGATTCCCATTGATGGGAAGACCCTCTTCTCTCCCCCATCTCCCCACTCCAGTTACTCCCACTTATTCGTGAGCTCACAAGCCCCATGGTACACACTCTCCATGCAGCCTGCTCTCTCTTTTCTAGCACTGGCCTCCGTTTCTAGCTGTGCTTGTGTCATGGATGTCCCTCCCCAGCCAGCCTCCAAGCTCTCCTTCCCTTTAGCTCCAACACCTGACACAGTGCCTGGCACGTAGTAAGCCCTGGCTAGCTTCTAAGAGCCTCACTGAGGGACTGAAAGCATTTTAAAAATGTCACCACGTAGGCTCCAAACTGTAGGCAGAAAAAGCTTTGCCTGGATTGACATTTTAGAGACGTATTGGTCAAGTTGGATGTGTTCACTGACTTTACCTTGTAAAATTTAAAAAAAAAAAAAAGGACCTCTGTATCGCTTCGCATCTAAGGAAGGCGCATGTATACTATTAGACCACGTTATGAGCTTAATGGAAGGAGACAAGATGTTTTCGCTAAGAAAATGTATAAGACTGTTGAGGTCAAGTGGGAGGAAACAGTCCGTTTGTTGGAGCATTGCTATCTTACTCTATCACAGCCACTCATAAAAATGTGACACGGGGTGAGTCAGAATTGTCTGTCGGAGACGAGTTAGATCTGGCTCATGTTCCTACAGACATGAAAGCCAGAAACGAAAAAGGAGGCTTTAAAAGCGTGGGTTGAGGAGGCGGTGTGGTTCACTGCGATGAGCTAAGTGCCCAGGGCCACCAGCAGACATGCTGGCCTGTGTCCGTCCTTTGTTCTGGGGTCCCTCTTGCACCATGTGGTGAGGCTGGTGGCTGGGAGAAGCTCAGGACAGGACCTGGTGGCATCTTATTTCTCCCACCCTCCTGTGGGCTCCAGTGGGCTCCAGTAGGTCCCAAGGGACAGCCTGCCTTCCTTGCAAAGCCCAGTAGCACTGGGAGCAGAAACTGGGGCCAAAGAGTGAGCACCCTGTTTGACAAGCTGGACCAGCCACCTCTTCTTCAGATGCAGGGGGAGCCCTGGCATGCTGACTCCTCCCTTCTCCCTTTCCCCTTTCCTCTTTCCTCCCTCTTCCTCTTTCCTTCCCCTCTCTCCTTCCCTTGTGGTGCCCTTTCCCAATGCCCACTTCATCCCTTTTCCTTTCTACATACCTGTCTTCTAGAGTTTCTTCTCTTTCCTCCCCATTACTTCCCTTCATCTGAATCTCCTCTTTGGTCCCTTTGTCCCTGCTCTCTGCTCCTCCTCCCCTTCCCTGGCCCCTGTTCAGCTCCATACTGAATGCAGGCAGAGCTGGACTAACATGCTCACTTGCTTGCTTAGCCAACCTCCAGAGAAGTCACTCTTCGGTGGCCACCTTCCTGACCCCCTGGTCGCTTCTCCACTTGTTCAGATATTGCTCTGAAGTCTGAGGAGGACAGAGTGGGGCTGCCACAGAAGCAGGCCAGAGGAGAAACCAAACCATGTGTCCACACTGTCCCCCAGCACTGCTGCTCTGAGAGCTTTCTGAGTCCTCAACAGGGTTAGGATTTAGGGGCTTCTTCAGAACCGGGAGTGAAAACAAGCATAGGTCAAAAGAAAAGCGACGGCCCCCACACAAAAATAATAATCACAAATGAAAACTATGTTAACTCTGAAGTCCCAAAGTCGAAGAATTGCCTTGAATCTGTCACTAGAAAGCACCCAAGGCCTCACTCTCTGGGTTCTGGGTGCCCTGGGAATGGCAGGAGGCTCTGACATGCACGTGGGGGTGCCGAACTATGAGGGCTAGCCTGCCCGCTGGCAGGGGGGGGGTACCTCCTGTGGTGCTGTCCTGGCACAACCCCCTGCGTAGGGGGTGTGGCCCGGCGTCCTGGGTGGTCCTGGTGCCCTGGGGTTGCTGGAAGCCTGGGCCCCGACCACTCCCCCCCCCCCCCCCCCCCCGCTCCTGTCCTGCGTTTTCTGCTTCAGGTGAGGGCGCGTCGAGGTGTCACTTTACCTGTGAGCAGAGGGTCCTCCAGAGAAGCCATGGGGCAGGGAGGGGCAGCAGGCAGCAGGAATGAGAACGGGACACCATGGCCTCTGGGGCTAAGCTGGAGCGTGGGAGCGCAGGGGCAGCGAGTATGGTGGGTCCTGCAGTCCCGAATGGGCTGCAGCACAGCACCCTGGAGCTGTGTGCCCCTCCTTCCCGCCTGGGCAATTAGCAAAGCCCCTTCTCCTGGCCCCCCCCCGCCCCGCCCCCGCCCCCCTCCCTCCTGAGTCCTCTGAGAGCTCACTTCCAGCTTTGGAAATTAGCAAAGACCCTTCTCTGCGCCGGCCCTGCCCCCTCACTCCAGGGGCCTGAACCCTGGCTGGGGTGCAGGGCTATGCCCTAGCATGCTGCCCCATTGCCAGCGCCTGCGCTGGGCAGACTCATAGCCTGGCTTTCTGAGCGGGTGTCCACGGGCAGCCTGGCTGCGAAAAGATCATCAGTCCTAAAGGCCAGCTGCACTCTTGCGTCAGTTTGCTGGCTTCCAGATTGCGCCCAAAGCCAGGAACCAGCTTCCCCAGCACAGGCCTGGGCTGAGATGCCTGCCTGGGATCTGTCTGAGCAGTCTCCTCCACTCCAGGCAGGGATGGCACTTCAACCTGGATGTTTGGGTTTTTGGTTTGTTTTTTTGGTCATTGGTTATTACATGACCTCCAGGGTAGGTGCTCCACAAAGGGAGTGAAAACAGGACGCCTGATATATATGCATATGGCCATTCTAGAAAAATAGCTTGGGGTTCTCTTGGAAACGCGGCATTGGTCCTTGCACTATGGTTTAATAGAAAAGGGATTATGCACCAAGTTACTTAAATGAGCATAGGTTGAAATCGTTTACTGAGAGTAAATATTTTAAATAGTTATATTTTAACTAAATCTATCATCAATCATAAATCTATTACACGAAGGTTACAGGCAATTTAAAAGCAAGAGCACTCTCTTCAGGGTTTTAAATAATCCCTGTCTGTCTTGGCACATGAGAATGCAAAGATTCGAAATGGTTTGTAAAAGATCATATAATAGCTTTTACTAATTCTATTTATTTGACAGACAGAGATCACAAGTAGGCAGAGAGGCAGGCAGAGAGAAAGATGGGGAAGCAGGCTCCCCGCCAAGCAGAGAGCCTGATGAAGGGCTCGATCCCAGGACCCTGAGATCATGACCTGAGCCCAAGGCAGAGGCTTAACACACGGAGCCACCCAGGCGCCCCCAGATGAAATACATTTCTGACTTAGAAACTTCAGATAGAATTATTTTGTCCATGATGACAACTGAAGAAAATGTGTCATCCCTAAACCTAACCTTAAACCCTACCAACGCTGAAACCTAAGCTGACCTTAAAGCCCAAACTAGAACCCTGAATCCCAAACCTGGAATGGAACCCAAAGCCTGTACCTGAGCCCTGGATCCAAGCCCTGAACCACGAACCCAAACCCTAAACAAGACCTCCAAGTCATGAAACCTGAACCCAAATCTCAGCATGAAGTCAAACCCCAAATTTGACCTTGAACTTTATCCCATAAGTCCTGAGTTTTAAAGCCTAAATCATAAACTTAAAGCCCTAAACTATAACTCTGTTCCCTTGTCCTTCACTCTAAACCCTCACCCTAACACTAAACCCAAAGCCTGATTAGAACTCTGACTAAAACCTGAACCTGAACCCAAATTCAAACCCTTCACCACACTTTGCTTATGCACTTGCCATTGATGGATATTTGCAGTTTGTACCTCTTGATTCTTGTGAACATTGTTTGGGTTGGGGGCTAGGGTTAGGGTCTTGGATTAGGGTAGGGTCCAGGCTTGAGACCAAGTTGAGGTCAGAGTGTGGGTCTGCATCAGGGCCATGTTCAGTGACACTGTTTGGGTCAAGGACTGTTGTAATTCCACATTGTTTCCAATTCATTGTTCCTTAGCTATTTGGGGGGAAGTTGGGGGGTATTGGGCTCCATGCAGCTTGAATTTCCGGAATGAAATGGCGTCAGCTGGACCCGGGGAGGGAGCAGGACCTTCCATTGAAGGGTGAGCTCCCACAGTCCTGCACTGCCTTCCACCGCCTGCAGAGGGCGCCAGACCCCAGCACCCGCCCTGAGCCCAGGCTGCACAGCCACAGCTGTGACCTGAGCCCTGCCTTTTCAGGACCCACTGTGGAGACTTCTGGAGAATGTGGGGCGCCTCCCACCCTGACAGGACAAGCTGAGGAGGGTGTGGCTCTGCATCCACACTGACCAGACCCGTTGTGGAGAACGCGCCCACACTGGCAGCAGTCCAACCTCCTAAGGACCAGACGCTGGAGGAGGTGAGGAGAAGTCCCTTAGTGGACTGTCAAGGGGTTCGTGGTCTCAGGACCCCACAGAGAAAGGGCGCCCTGTGTAGACACTGGGGCTTCCGTCGTTTTGTGTGAGGAGACGTGGCCTTCTGCTGTGCTGTGCGCGGGGCTGTGGGGTCCCCCCTTTCTGGGCTCGGGTGATCCTTGGTCCTTGTCTGTGTTTGTGTGCTCGGGGATTCGGTTCCTTGGGCTCCTCAGATGGTCTGCAGTCAGGGAGCGTCCCCCTGCTTTGGTGCTCGTGCTCTCCCCACCTCAGCCCTGCGGGGTCCTTCCCGTGTCCACACCCACTCCAGGCTTGCGCCTAGTCCGGAAATTCGGGAGCCAAAGTGAGGACTCTGTAGCCGGTTTTGGGGAGAGTAGGTATTTTCCCAGTGTGGGTTCTTCCCTGAGCACAGTGCCTCCCCATCTCCGTGTGTACCCCTCCCTGTCTGTCCTCATTGTTGCAGGGCTGTCACTTTCTTGGTTCAGGGGCCTCCTGGGTATCTTGCTATCTTGGATGCAGGTGTAAATGAGATCGTTCTCAGCAGTCTCTTTCTGATGGGTCCTTCCGAGCACCTAGGAGTGCCACTAATTTGTGCATATTGATTTTGTTCCTTGCAACTTCTTGAATTTATTAGTTCGATTGGCCTTAAACTTAATCTGCCAGTTATTTGACCAGCAGCATGGGTTTAATTGGGAAGAGCAGAGAATGGCAGTCTGGGCTGAGCAAGCTAAGGTCCCATCACAGGCAAGTGCGAGAAACAAAGGAGAGGAACATTATTTCATGGAGGAGGAAGAAGTTGGGAAGGGTGCTTGAAGGAAAGTCCCTTGGAGAAAGGCAGGGTGATGGAGAATTCTCACCAGCTGAGCTGCAAAGCTCCTACAAAAAGTCAGGAGATGAACCTCCAGCTTCCCCTGTGGGGCCTAAAATTGGTGAGTCTCTCCTGTGGGGGATTGCAATGTGGGGTCTGTAATGGGCACTGAGCACCAGGCGCCCCCTTCCAGCCTCCCCTTCTGGCATCCCCAGTCCACTTTACTGGGGCTTCCCTTCCTGCTTTTGCACAGTTCTAACCAGCTTGTGGTGGAACGTTGTGGAAAAACTGAAATTCCAAATCCACTGCTTCTACTGCACCTGAGATACAGGGGCCCATGATTTAATCCTCCCACGAGTCTCTTGCTAGCCCCACCTGTCCGTTACTCATTTTGAGAGTTGATATTACCAAAGTACTGTAATTCTAAAAATTTCTGAATTAGCTGTATTATTTCTCTTTAGGTATGAAGTTAACTTCCAATTATATGAATTTAATATTTTGGTCATTGTTTTCTAATTTTATTGCCTTATTCTTGGAAAATATAGCCTGATATTTAACTCTAGGAATTTATTGGCATATACTTCTGGCCTAAATAATGGCCTGTTTGTGTAAATGTTCAACTTATGCTTATATACTTACTGAAGACTCTTGTTTTGGGGTCAGGATGGCTACATTTATTAATAGATCAGGACTATTAGATTCTCTAAATTTTGATGTCTCTTAATTTAATCTAATTAAATTATCAGTTAATGAAAGAAGTTAAATTTTTTATGTACTACTGCATCTAAACTTATCAAAGTCTTTGCTCTAATTAGACAAGTATGTCATCCTGTTTTTATACCAAGTCTCACATTAAAAAAATCATACTATCTGAAATATTATTTATTTTTATTATTATTTATTTTTTTTAAAAGATTGTATTTATTGGGGTACCTGAGTTAAGTGTCTACCTATAGCTCAGGTCATAATACCCGGGTCCTGGGATAGAGCCCCGCAGGGGGTTCCCTGCTCAGTGGCGTGCTTCTCCCTCTCCCTCTGTTATTCCCTCTGCTGTGTGCATGTTTTCCTTTTCTCACTCTCTCTCAAATAAATAAGTAAAATTTAAAGATTATCTCTCTCAAATAAATAAGTCAAATTTTTTTTCTCAATGGGAGGGAGAAGCAGACTCTCCACTGAGCAGGGAGCCTGATGCAGGGCTCAATACCAGGACCCTGGGATCATCACCTGAGCTGAAGGCAGACACTTGAACCGACTAAGTCACCCAGGCACTCCAGCTGTTTATTTATTTATTTATTTTTATTATGCATATGTTTTATCTCTCTTTTCTACAAGTCTTTTTTTTGATCTTTTTACTTTTTTCATAAAACTGAATTATTTCAAGATGACTTGGTCATCCTCTTTTCCCCAACCTCAAAGATCATAGAGTATATTTTAACTGTTAAAATAATATTAGTATTTAAGTGCTGCCTACACAAATTAAGGCAAATTATCTGTGGTCTGTATTCCTGAAAATATTTTTTTTATTATGCCTTCCTATGCCAATGACATTTTATAAGGATCTAAATGTTTCCATTTGTGATTTTTTTTCAAGATAATAAAGCTATTACTTCATTCTTTTTTATATCTGATGTTATTTAAAAAATTTCTGTCAGTCTGATTCTTGTTTCTTTATTAATGAATTATTTTTTTTCTCTCTAACACTTGTGATTTTTTTTGTGTGTCTTTGGTATGTATGCCCTAGTTTGGGATTCATAGAGTCAACTCTAGTTATGAATATTTTCTTTCTTTTCTTGTATGTAAGTTTTAATCCAGTGTCTTGACTATTTTATGCTTGAGAAATAGATGTACATTAATATTCAAATATTTCTTTCCTTTTTCTTCTTTCATTTAAAAAAAGTCATTTATTTTATTTTATTTAAAAATATTTATTTATTTATTTGGAGTAGAGAGAGAGGGTCATGAAGAGTGGCTGATTATATACTTTCAATTTGGGAGGAGGTTAGGGATAGCACAAGCCTCCAAGGTATTTTATAAACAAGGTTTCCAGGACCTTGAGGGGGCTAGCTATTGTTAGGGAAAGGTCATTTATTACTATTTAGTAAAAACTCAGGGAAGAGACTCTTCTGATGTGTATCAGTGGGTATATGCTTGGGAGATGATTGCCAATGTATATCTTGAGGGCAGGGGTGGGGAGTAGAGATAAAGAAGTTTCCAAAGTAATTTTTACATGTGAAAGTAGATTTTCAGTATCCTGGGGGGTGGACTAAGAATGCTTTTTGCCCTGAGTGGATGTGTCCACATGGAAGCAGCTGAGTCCCCAGAGGAGCTTCAAGGACTTGTCAACAGGCTATGAGTAGTAAGGAAATCTAATTTCTTCTCTAGCTTTTGTTCCACACACATCACCTACATCTTACACCTCTTTTATATTGATAATTTTAATGCTTTGCTGGTATCCAGATGACTATATCCTTAAGTGACTTCTTATCTCTATTGAATCCATTATGTATTCTATCCATTGTATTCTTAATTCAACTAGATTACATATATTTAATCTATTAGTACCACTAGGTTCTTATTCTTGTTTTTATTTCAAAATCTTTCCTTATTTCCTTACATTATTTATTGGGTATATTTTAAATCCCTGAAATACTCACTTATTATATATAAGCTGTCAACCGTATTCTTATTTTGAGGTAGCTATATCTTTTTGGGTTTTAGGACATCATACCAACAATGCCAAATAATTTTCAGACAACAGCAGGATCTCCAAGAATTCAACTAAATTCTGACACTATCTACCTGAACATAGTGTAAGATTTCATCAGTTAAGGGATCAGTCCTCCAAGACTATCTCCAACCCCACCTCAGATGCCAGTCTCACTGTAGGCCCCAGGTTATTACCTGTGCTTGTGACTGAGCAACTACAGGTTGGAGGTCCCAGTGGCCTACTTCTTACGTTCTTTTAATTTGCTACAGGGACTCACAAAACTCAGAAAAATACTTACTTTATGTTTGCCAGCTTATTAAAAGATATAATAGAAGATTTAAATCAATAGATAGATAAAGAAGTGCACAGGGCAAGGTATGGAGAATGGGCACAGAGCTTCTATTACCTTCTGTAAGACTGCCACTCTTCCTGCCTTTTCATACATTTCACAAACTAAAAGCTTTCTGAACCCAGTCCTTTCAGCTTTTCTGTGGAGGCTTCATGACATAGTCATGACTGACTAAATCATTGTCATTTGCTGATCTAATCTCCAGATCCTCTTCCCTCCCCAGATAATCCTGTATTGGGAGGAAGGGGAGGCAAAAAGTTGTGAAGGCTTTCACCAAGTGGTTGGTCCTTCAGGCAAACAGCCCTTGCCTTGAGTGAGGTCTGAAGGTCACTTCATTAACAGAACAAAACACACCTCTCTCACCCTTATCACAGGAAATCCCAAGAGTTTTAGGAGCTGTGAGTCAGTAGCCATGGTTGAAAACCAAATATTCAGATGACCAAAATATATTTCTTGTAAACCACTATATTACACTACATGCTTAAGTATTTAATTATGTGATCTTTTAAACTAATATTTTTCTAAGAGTATAAACTGTTCTGGCAGTAATCTGGATTGGGGAGTGATGTATTGCCAAATTTCTGTCGTTTTAGTCCAGGAAGTCAAAGAGAAAGAACAGGAGAGCCCCTTAGGGCAGGAAGTTCAAAGTAACAATGTTAACTACTACTCCCTTTTCTTGATTTTTTTTTTTAAACAAGCAAATCTTCTCTTCAGAGTTGCAGTTTAAAGCCAAGAACATGCAGAATTGGGAGAAAAAATAGTTAAATTTGGAGACTTGCAGAGGTAGAATCAGAGTAGTGAAAGCCATTACAGCAACTGAACTAACTGAGGTCAGTCTTTGGTGAATCACAGAAACAGGTGGAGTTGTCAAACAAAGGAATCTTTGTTTACAACATACAAGGAGATCACAGGGAATAAGTTCCAAAGCCTTGACTGTTTGAACAGGAGAGAGATTTTTATTTAGTATTTAAGATGAATACTCAGAAGGGAGAGTTTTATTATTCCGTGTATGGTTGGTCATAAGGTTGTGGATGCATGCACATCCACATATGTATTTGTGCAATATGTATTGCATGTTCACCTGAATGAAGCTTGTATTCCACCGAGGGCAGAAACTTCAACGTTAGAATAAAGCAGAGGTAACTGTTGGACAAGGGAAAGGAACTCTGCAGGCTTCAAGAGCAGATAGAAACTAGATGGGGTCTTGGGCTCATTTTCTGGGACAAGGAATGCAAGGCCTTGATTGCTTTTGAAATAGCACTAGGAGTTTTACCACTGATTTATTGTCTCAATAGCTTAGGCTATTTCCTGCTCTGGTGGTGACTGTTAGTTTTCCCATTGCCTTGTTCCCTCAAAATCCTTAAGGAGTGAGGTTTTTGCATTTCTTTGTAAGAACCTCCCAGGAAGTTTTGGAAGAAGTGTGCTTGGGCAAGTACACAGGTGGGGTATAGATCATTGAAAATAGCTGGGGACAAAAAATGATTTTCTTATGTCAGGAAAACTATATGTCATCTTAATTTTCTGGGAACCTCTAATTCTTTCTGCTGATGTTACCAGCAGGCTTCTGAGATATTACTGATTGTTCTCTTGTACCTAAGGAAAAAGAAATGTAGAAAGCAAAAGACAAAACTTTAAAATCTATCCTCCAACTCATCAATTCACTGCAGCCACCTCTCTGTCTTTCCCTTTCTCTTTTTCTTTCTCTTTCTCTCTCACTTTCTCTCTCACATACGCACAACACACGCAAATCATCTTAAAACAATTTTTAATTTTCCCTATTCCATTTTAATATACTTGAGGCATGATCATTTTCTTAGTAAATACAAGAAAAAAAAATCTAGGATTCCATCATTCTGTGTGATTAAAGTATTGAGGAATTTCCTTCCAATAGCACTTATAAAAACACATTTTATTTAAGGAATATTATATAATCAGGTGCCTGCATTTTTCTTATTCTCTAACTAGTGTTATTTGGCAATTAATATTTTGTCAATCAATATTCCCCTATACCTGAATGTGTGGGCAGTGAGAGATGAGTTAGAGGCAAGGATGGTGAACACTCCCAACAACTGCAGACTACATATATCTTAAGCCATGATTTTCTTTGCAAAGGTCAACATTGATAATGTTCTAGTCATACCTCCGTGTACCAGGAAAGAAGTAGCATATTTCTTGAAAGACACAGCTATCAAAGCTCCATTGAGAAACTGTAAAGATGGACAAGCGATTTCCAAATTACATATCTGATAATGGACATCTACTCTGATTATTTAAATATGAATAAAAATAAAAAACCTTACTAATAACCAAACAGAGTATCCAATTTTACATGTGAAGGAAATAATGGAAGAGACATGTCACCAAAAGTATATGGATGGCTTATAGGCACATGACAAATTTCTCAACATTTAGACATTAAAGAAATACAAATTAAAATCATAATGAGACATGCTTACATATCTATTAGAATGGCTAAAATTATAAAGGCTAATTGTACTTGGTCTGAGCTAGATTGAGAAGCAACAAAAAATCTAAACTGTTGTTGGCATATATCATGATACAACCACTTTGGAAAATAGTTTGAAAATTTTTTTAAATGCAAAATATGTTGCAGTTACAAAAATAGCCATTTTACTTCTAGGCATTTAACCAAGAGAAACAAGCCCTATGTTCATACAGGGACTTGTATATGAATTTCATAGCAGCTTTATTTTTAAGAATTGAAAACAGTGGAAATGTTCATCAATGTCCATCCATAGAGCAAAGAAAAATTATGATCTATTCATTAAAGAGATTACTATTCAACATCAAAATGAACTATTTACAATTGGAGATTCTCAAAGTAATGATGCTGAGAAAAGAAAAGCCAGGCAATGAATAGTATATACAGTGTGATTCCATGACTATAAAAAATCTAGAAAATACAAATTTATATATAGTCACAGTCATCAAATATATTGGTGTGATTTTAGTGCCTTCTTCTGTGATCCTATAGCTTCCTACACTTGCATCTCTGAGCATTTGTTACACCATGTGAAAATATGAACTCTTTCTCTTCATTCTGTCTTACTAGAATAAGAGTCCTTGAAATTTTATGGACAATTGAACTCTCAGTTATTAGCAGAAATTCTATCACACAGTAAGTTTCCAAATATAAAAGCCAGAGTTTTACAATGACTTCTAAGCTTTTACATGATCTAGCCACTCATTTAACCTCTGTGACCTCTTTCCCTGCTACTCTTCAGTCACTCACAGTGGCCTCCTTGCTATTCCTCAGATATGCCAGGCATGATCCAACCTTATGGCCTTCAAGATAGCCAATTCCTTTGTCTGGAGTGACCTTATTGCTGATAGTTCTGCGCAAATTCATCACCTTTCCATACCTTTGTTCAATTGTCAGCTTCATTGTAACTACCCTGATCTTCCTATTAAAAATTTTAACTCCCCATCCCCTGCCTAGCAACCTTGATTTTTCTCACCCTGATCGAGTTTTTCTTTTTCCCCATTGTACTCATCCTTTTTGAATGCACTATGCAATTTTTATTAAGGTTTATAGCTTTGAATTGTCTCACCCATTAAAATAAAAGTTCTACAAAGCCAAGTATTTCATTTACCAGTGTAGTCTGAAGTAATACCTGCCATATAATAGTTCAGTAGACAACTGGTAAATTTCAAAATAAATTAATGTTGAGAATATACTGAATTTCACAAGTCATTTCAATATTTATTTCCAAAAAATAAACTATGTAAAACATACCTTAAATTTACTTTCAAAATATTTTATAGCATATAATGGACAATATACATAAGCCTTAAAGAAACAATCCTATAAATAACCATTTCATACCTACTTAAAAACTACATAATACCACACTCCTAGATCCTCTCTGAACGCTCTAAAATAACCCTAAAGGAAATACATTTTTAAAAATAACAGATTTCTTGTCAAATAATTTAATAAAATAAAAGTTTCATTCATCTATGTAGATCATAATAAATGTTTTTAATAAGCATGAAATTATAACTCTGAAGTGTGCTAAAATGAAACCACCTGCTAAGGGTGAGAGAATAAAAATAAACATCATGTTTCCAAATAAGAGGAATTTATTACCTTTGAATCAAAGCATGTGGATTTGTTCAAACTGGCAATAAAGGAATATGGAGACACAAACCATAGAAAGTCATATTTTAGATTTCTAAAAGACTTCGAAGTGAAAAGTATACATTCACTTCTCACTTATTGCTCCTACATATTCATGAATTTGAGAGAAAATATAGGCCCTGTGTGTCTTAGCAACTAATGGGATATTTTTTGATATTTACATGCTTACACATAGTATGTGTTATAGTCTTCTCTTTTACATGCTGTAAAAAGGTTAACCCCTTTTCTGCAGAGATCTGAAAATGTGAAACAGTGCCTGAGTAGCTGAATTCATCTAATTCAAATTTCTTGCAGGTCTAAGACCTATTGATTTTCACTTGACTGCCTCCTTTTTCATCTGTCAATTGGTTACAAATTCTGGTACTGAAGAGAATACATTGGGGCTGGTGGCTCAGTGTGTTAAAGCCTCTGCCTTCAGTTCAGGTCATGATCTCAGGATCCTGGGATCGAGCTCCACATCGGGACATAATGTAACGACAGATAGTTTATATGGGAGCCCTTTGGGTACTCTGGTGGATGAATGTTTTTAAATTAGTTTTTCATGGACATGGGGAGTTAGAGACGAGAAGGGAGGTGGGGGAAATTGGAAGGGGAGCTGAATCATGAGAGACTATGGACTCTGAAAAACAATCTGAGGGTTTTGAAGGGGCGGGGGATTTGGAGGTTGGGGTACCAGGTGTTGGGTATCATAGAGGGCACTGCTTGCATGGAGCACTGGGTGTGGTGCAAAAAGAATGAATACTGTTATGCTGAAAATAAATAAAAAATTAATTTAAAAAATATTAGTTTTTCGTAAACTACAAAAAAAAAAAAAGAAAAAAGAAAAGCGCTCCCATTTATAGCGTACACTTTATGGTTCACAAAGCACGTGCCAACAATAAAAATAATAATGGGTTACCGTTACGCTTCATAGAAAAGGAGGTACAGGGAAATTGAATGAAAGGGAATAACAAAGTAGGTTCATAAGTCAATCTTCCTTGTAAAAAAATTAACCTGAAAGTGCGTTTCTGCCACCTCTCTCCTGTGTGACATTTTATCGATGGGAGATGGAAAATAAATGGTCTGGTTAACCTTTCCCTCCCCCTCAAAACCCATTATTTGAAAACACAAAAAGGGAAGTGAAGGGAGAAATCCTCCCACTCCCATTCCCACTCACCTCCATAGCCACCTCCTCTTCCAAGAACCTAGCAGACAAGGTGCCAAGAAGTGTTAGGTACCAGCAGTGGTCTCAGATCTCATTCAAGAATCATGGTGAAAGGCATTCAAAGAGATTGTGGGGGCACAGGGATCCAATTAAGGGGGACAAGTTTAAGGTTTGCCTGTTCCCCTAAAAACTAATGGCACTAGAGAAGATGACCTTTGGGAACTATAGCATAATGGATACAATGTGTAAAAAGCTTCAGTGAGTCATGGTGGGAAGAGGCCAAGAGGGCAGCAAACACAGTCTTAGATGATGTTATTAATAGCACTACAGGCTCTAGATTTCCTGTGGTGGTGTTCTTGGCAAGACCAGCCCGGCCAAAGTGGATACTCTCAACCTGGAACAGAGGGTCTTGGAGATGCCAGCACGTGAGGTATGATGAGAGGGTAAAATGATAGGAGGTGTCCTTTGGAAGGACTGACTCCTTGACTTTAAAAGGGAGAACCCAAATCTGTAGGTGAAATCTTTCTGGCTACAAAGAGGGCCAAGGCCTCCTAAGGTCAAGGTCTCCTCGTCACTTGCAAAGATGTCGAAGAACATATTCAGACATTTCAAAGATGTCCTCATATCATTGGTTCCCACTCTGGAATTCTATCAATAAGGTGAGAGTTCCTCTAGTTGAAAAAGAGATCTAAAAAGACTTCCCTTTCTCATGTAATTTCTGTAACCTCCAGGACACACCCACCTCCCCCTTCCAGCTCTGTAATGAAGCCACAGCTGGTGCCAATTTGTGGAACTCCTTAAAGGCTATTCTCCCTTATATACCCCGGGACCAAGTTCCCATGCTCCCTCACCCGATTTCCTGCACTCACCTCCCACCTGGTGTGTTCACACCTGCAAGTGCCTTTTACCAACCCCTTTGCCAAAAGGCAGCCAGAGTGACCTTTCAAAGACCTATCAGTTCCTGGCATTTGTCTCCATAGAAATCTGCACTGATCTTCTAACAAATTCTCAGTCCTCCAAAGGCACCCATAATCCTCCCATCAGTCTATTCATACCCCTCCAACTGACTGATGCCTGTTCTGCCCCATCTCTCTGCCCTTCAACCACACTGCCTCCTTCTTCCTGTGGAGACCTCTCATGCCACCTGCCTCCAAGCACAGGTGATTCCCATTGATGGGAAGACCCTCTTCTCTCCCCCATCTCCCCACTCCAGTTACTCCCACTTATTCGTGAGCTCACAAGCCCCATGGTACACACTCTCCATGCAGCCTGCTCTCTCTTTTCTAGCACTGGCCTCCGTTTCTAGCTGTGCTTGTGTCAGGGATGTCCCTCCCCAGCTAGCCTCCAAGCTCTCTTTCCCTTTAGCTCCAACACCTGACACAGTGCCTGGCACGTAGTAAGCCCTGGCTAGCTTCTAAGAGCCTCACTGAGGGACTGAAAGCATTTTAAAAATGTCACCACGTAGGCTCGAAACTGTAGGCAGAAAAAGCTTTGCCTGGATTGACATTTTAGAGACGTATTCGTCAAGTTGGATATGTTCACTGACTTTACCTTGTAAAATTAAAAAAAAAAAAAGGACCTCTGTATCGCTTCGCATCTAAGGAAGGCGCATGTATACTATTAGACCACGTTATGAGCTTAATGGAAGGAGACAAGATGTTTTCGCTAAGAAAATGTATAAGACTGTTGATTGTCAAGTGGGAGGAAACAGTCCGTTTGTTGGAGCATTGCTATCTTACTCTATCACAGCCACTCATAAAAATCTGACACGGGGTGAGTCAGAATTGTCTGTCGGAGATGAGTTAGATCTGGCTCATGTTCCTACAGACATGAAAGCAAGAAGCGAAGAAGGAGGCTTTGAAAGCGTGGGTTGAGGAGGCCGTGTGGTTCACTGCGATGAGCTAAGTGCCCAGGGCCACCAGCAGACATGCTGGCCTGTGTCCGTCCTTTGTTCTGGGGTCCCTCTTGCACCATGTGGTGAGGCTGGTGGCTGGGAGCAGCTCAGGACAGGACCTGGTGGCATCTTACCTCTCCCACCCTCCTGTGGGCTCCAGTGGGCTCCAGTAGGTCCCAAGGGACAGCCTGCCTTCCTTGCAAAGCCCAGTAGCACTGGGAGCAGAAACTGGGGCCAAAGAGTGAGCACCCTGTTTGACAAGCTGGACCAGCCACCTCTTCTTCAGATGCAGGGGGAGCCCTGGCATGCTGACTCCTCCCTTCTCCCTTTCCCCTTTCCTCTTTCCTCCCTCTTTTCTTCCCCTCTCTCCTTCCCTGGTGGTGCCCTTTCCCAATGCCCACTTCATCCCTTTTCCTTTCTACATACCTGTCTTCTAGAGTTTCTTCTCTTTCCTCCCCATTACTTCCCTTCATCTGAATCTCCTCTTTGGTCCCTTTGTCCCTGCTCTCTGCTCCTCCTCCCCTTCCCTGGCCCCTGTTCAGCTCCATACTGAATGCAGGCAGAGCTGGACTAACATGCTCACTTGCTAGCTCAGCCACCCTCCAGAGAAGTCACTCTTCGGTGGCCACCTTCCTGACCCCCTGGTTGCTTCTCCACTTGTTCAGATATTGCTCTGAAGTCTGAGGAGGACAGAGCGGGGCTGCCACAGAAGCAGGCCAGAGGAGAAACCAAACCATGTGTCCACACTGTCCCCCAGCACTGCTGCTCTGAGAGCTTTCGGAGTCCTCAAAGGGTTAGGATTTAGGGGCTTCTTCAGAACCGGGAGTGAAAACAAGCATAGGTCAAAAGAAAAGCGACGGCCCCCACACAAAAATAATAATCACAAATGAAAACTATGTTAACTCTGAGTCCCAAGGTCGAAAAATTGCCTTGAATCTGTCACTAGAGAACACCCAAGGACTCACTCTCTGGGTTCTGGGTGCCCTGGGAATGGCAGGAGGCTCTGAAAAGCGCGTGGGGGTGCAGAACTATGGGGGCTAGCCTGCCCGCTGGCAGGGGGGGGGTACCTCCTGTGGCGCTGTCCCAGGCCTGACCCCCTGCGGACAGGGTGTGGCGCAGCGTCTGGGGTGGTCCTGGTGCCCTGGGGTTGGCGGGAGGCTGCGCCCAGCTCCTGGACTGCGTTTTCTGCTTCAGGTGAGGGCGTGTCGTGGTGTCACTTTACCTGTGAGCAGAGGGTCCTCCAGAGAAGCCATGGGTCGGGGAGGGGCAGCAGGCGGCGGGAACGGGAACAGGACCTCGCGGCCTCAGGGGCTAGGCTGGAGCATGGGAGTGCAGGGGCAGCGAGTATGGTGGGTCCTGCAGTCCCAAATGGGCTGCAGCACAGCACACTGGCGCTGCGCGCCCCTCCTTCCCGCCTGGGCAATTAGCAAAGCCCCTCTTCCGGCCGCCCCCGCCCCCCTCCCTCCTGAGTCCTCTGAGAGCTCACTTCCAGCTTTGGAAATAAGCAAAGACCCTTCTCTGCGCTGGCCCCGCCCCCTCACTTCTGAGGCCAGAGCCCATGCTGGGGTGCGGGGCTAAGCTCCCAGTGGAGCATCTCAACAGGAAAAGGTCCACCCAAGGGAAGCTCAAAGTGATACGTGCCAGGCACTGTGTCAGGTGTTGGAGCTAAAGGGAAGGAGAGCTTGGAGGCTGGCTGGGGAGGGACATCCATGACACAAGCACAGCTAGAAACGGAGGCCAATGCTAGAAAAGAGAGAGCATGCTGCATGGAGAGTGTGTACCATGGGGCTTGTGAGCTCACGAATAAGTGGGAGTAACTGGAGTGGGGAGATGGGGGAGAGAAGAGGGTCTTCCCATCAATGGGAATCAGCTGTGCTTGGAGGCAGGTGCCATGAGAGGTCTCCACAGGAAGAAGGAGGCAGTGTGGTTGAAGGGCAGAGAGATGGGGCAGAACAGCCATCTCCATTCCTGTGTGTTCATAGGCTTCCAACGTTTAGATACACCCTTGTTCGTGGTGTATATGTTGGCAATTCTTCCAGGTTTCTGTTGTTTTGATGCTCCATCAAGACAAAACAACTTCCGCTTATCTTTTGTCTCTCGAAGGCATAAAATGACTCTCGCTGACTTATGCACAAACACTTTGGCTCTCTTCTCCTTGGGAATAGCATAACCTATGTCTTCCCTGTTTCTTCACTTGCAAGCTATGAGTATCTTTATAGTCGAAGGAAATCTCCTATGGTCAACAGAAGGACGAGCTAGTTTAATATTTGCTGTTTTCTTATGGATGTTTTCTACCTTTTTTTTTTTTTTTTAATTTGGAATTTCAACCACTCTTACAAACTGTTTGTATTGACGGGAGACTTTAGTCCTGATACTGAATGTATTATTGATAGGTAATAGTTCACTTTCTCATTTCGGTTGGCTTCTGACTTGGATTCTATTTGCCTTTCACCTATATGGTATTTTCTTGGGGTTGCTTCATTGGTACGATTCCTCGCTTCCTTCCCATATTTTGCATGTCTTATCTTTGTGTGTTTGCATGTGCATGTGTTAATGCTGTGTGGTGTGTGTGTGTTTCACATCACAATTATTATTAAAATACGAGAGAATGGAATTCGGTCTCTTGTGGGTAGCAATTCAATTTGACATGCCTTGAAATCTCACATTCCATCAGTTTCAGGAAATCTCCTGCAAGGAATGTCATCTCTTGTCCTCTTCAAGTAACACGTGTTCTCACAAAACTGCTTTCCAAAGAACAGCACCATTTGAATTTCTCATTAGAGTCATACTGTTTGTACCAATACCCTTTCTTTTTCGTATGATTCTTGAGTGTCATGAGTTAGTGAAATCGTCTGTCTGATGTCGTTCTGAGAATGATAGATGTGACAAAGCCCAATGCTCTCCGCAAGACTGCCATAAGAGACAAGTGGAAGAATTCCTTCTTGCTTATGTCTCAGTACGAATTGCGGTGACATGGAGGAGAGTGAGATGGTAGTAGTGTCTAATAACCTCATGCTTGTCTTCAGCTATGAAGGCAACAGGAAGATGAACACAACAACTGCATTGGGGTGGAAATTGACCTGAAGCCTACAAGATAAACTCCACAGCGAAAGAAAACGGAAGTTGCAGAGATGATGGGAGAAGGTTGGAGACATGGCTCAGGGGATATTTGGTTGGTTAGTGGATCAGAGGGCTGGATCCCATGAAGAGTACCAAGGCACAGGAGAGCAGGGCACACTGGGAACCCACAAGGAACCTGTTTCCCAGTGCCGTTGACTGTGAGACGCAGAGGGTCTGAAGGGCACGAGTACTTTACAACACAAGTGTTGAAGGCTGAAGTTTTCCTATCAGCAGGCTTGGCACACATCAACTTGAAGGAACACCATCTTTTTCCTGCATATGACACCAACAAGCGACCAGGAGCAGACAGCCTGGAGACAATGATCAGAGAGAGACAATACTAAGTGACGCACTGGGAAGATGGTGAGTAGTGGGAGTGATTCCGTGAAAGGCAGTGTTCGTGGAGATGTCTCAATGTGGACATAATAAATTTTGGGCTCTCGCAACAGCAGCATCAAGACAAAGCTACTGGCCAAGACAGGTATGTGAGGACATAGGCTGCCTAGCCAGCCAACTCGAAATCCCGACAGTGGAATACTTGGAAAACTGCCTTCCTCAGTCCAAGATGCTTAGTCCAAGGACAACGACTCTCCCATAGGGGACGAGAAGAAAGCTTTGACCACATGTTCTCTTCTGAACACAGCATTCTGCAGGCCTGCGTTCTGCTGAGTTGCTCGAATTTCTCCTTTCACAGGCACACCAGAGCCCACCAAGGTAAACCTCTGCATATTCAACCCGGACCCTAAAAACAACAAACGGCCGGAAAGGAGAGCTACAGCAAATGACTGGCCTCCAGGACAGGGTCAGCCACAACACAAACAGCAGTGGCATGCATGCCACATACACACTCACAAACACACACACACGCACGCACTCAACAAACCTTAAGGGCCAGCCCTGGGTACTCCGGATCTCTTCCTCCTAAATAAATTACCCTCAGGTTAGAAAGCAGAATGAGTTTAACGAATACAGAGAGGTGACAGAGACTTAGATCCAATGCAAAGATGAAAAAATCAATTGATGCCCAGGTAAAGGAAGAAGGAATGATTATGGCTAGGCAATCAGAGTGAACCCTCTACATAGAAAACGCCCGATGCGGGATTGAAAGCAGGGGCCTGGATACTCGCTGTACGTCAGAAAACATAGGAGATATCAGAGAGTCTCGAACCACAGAGATAAAACTGATAAAGATAAAAGCACCTAAAGAACTCCTGAAGAGAAGATTGGCAGGAGACTGTACACTGCAGCTCCATGCAGGATCCCATGATCTTACCTCCAGAGGCTTTTCCAAAAATTCCAATGCTGTTTCAGTTCTCATCATTTGAATTCGGGTGGCCCTCCAAAGATAGGGTCCTTATTCAAAAGAGCGAGACTGATACAAAGTGAAGGTCAAGCAAACGTTAATTTTGCACAAAGCATCGAGAATCATATTGACCGGTCAGGGCCTTCTCTTGCAAAGAGGCAACCCCTCCCAGCCTCAGAGACTAACATTTATAGCGGTAGTTTAGCCAGGCTATACAGACGTGGCCAATGAGATAACAATACAGAAAAAACTGCACAGTCGTGCTAAGTCTGCTACACCACAAAAACAAAAATGCTAGGTAACACATGGGTGGACAATTGGATCTCAATTTACCCTAGTAGATATATGCGTGCCCCTCTAATGGGATGTCTTCACCTGGCCTGATTCACCCTTGTATCTAGGCTTTGAGAGTAAGCTCCTCTGGGAGGAGTAGGGTCAATTTTGTTTACAGCATGGGTTCAATATAAGTTTACTGCAGAAACACAAAATGACTCCCTCTGGCCTAGCGGACCTTATAATGAGTAGCTGTAGCATCCCTAGAAATAGAGCCAAAATGACTTCCAAATCTTCAAAACTGACGATTTACCAAAAGCAGATTCTACATCCTAGAACCTTAGGTCCAGAATGGACTCATGTACTTGGAGTCCACAGGAGCAAGCATGGAGCATGTTGGAAAAGACCCATAGCCCAAGTGAAGCCATCTGAAAGACTTCCATGCCCGTTTCAGGAAGACAACTTGTATCTTCAAAAGGACGCATTGAAGAGGATTCAAATGTCAAAGAACCTGGAGCATTCCCACAGGGTCGTGCAGATACCCTCTGGAGGAGTACATGTAGATGTGACAGCACAAGCCTGCCTTCACCCTCTCATGAACATCCCCCAAATAGTTTCATGGGATAAGCAAACAATGCCTCTTGTGGAAGATGGGCGTGTTCTAATGGAGGCAGCAGAAGATGAACAGTGGGACAACAAAGGGCCATTAGAGAGCCACAGACAGCGTATGCTACAGGTTGGTGAGGATATTCAGGAAGACAAGGAACTGGAGAATGAACATTGGAGCTCTGAGCGAAGGTCTAGCATTTGAGATAATGGGAGGTTCTCTGAACCTGGCTGCCTTCCATAGAGATCTAGGTCCAAATTAAAGAAAACATCCCCTGGCCACAGTCAATCCTTGTACCCCGGTTGGGTTTTTGTCTTTTTGTCAAACAATGCACATGCACATATTTGACAGAGAGACAGAGAGATCACAATCAGGGTGTAGAGCTGGAGAGGGAAAAGCTGACTTACCCCTGAGCAGGGAACCTGAGACCAGAGTCGATGCCAAGACCCTGGGATCGTGAGTTGAGCTGAAGGCCGCCTCTGAACTGATAGACACAATCCATGACACAACCTTTGACTTCTGAATACGTCCTAGTTCTAGACGTGAACCACTGCTCTGTCATTGTTCACAAATGAAGGGGAAATGGATTTTGGCTTGGGCTGGT
The DNA here is from genome assembly GCF_964662115.1 of Mustela nivalis. NCBI lineage: Eukaryota > Metazoa > Chordata > Mammalia > Carnivora > Mustelidae > Mustela > Mustela nivalis. Next base: position 638,358 of record NW_028136260.1, on the reverse strand, counting down.
GTTGCTTGAGCAACCTGGCCTGCTTTGAGAGCTGGTATAGTTTGTCCTCTTGAGGTAAGTGATTTGGCTATGTACAAACTACACTCCCACGCATATTTAGGTAAAGAGAATTCCTCCATTGAATGAAACTATGTCTTGTGGTTCCATGCTTCTGTGGATGGTGATGTGAGTCCTCCTTGCCTCTGAATCTGGATCTCTGTTTCTGCTCCCAGATGAGGGACAGTTTTAGCTCTGAATTCTCAAATCCATGTTCAGCCCTCTTTTTTTTCTCTCACTCCTACTTCTCCTACAATAAGCACCTCTTTCTATTCCTTGGAGTCAATGACTTTCCTAAGCTCATTGTCATGTTTCATCATTCTTCCTTCTTTCTTTGGATTTGTTTCCTTATTTACCATTCCTTTTCTGCCAGGTCAAAAATTTGGTCCTTTGCTTCTGCCAGCTTCTTGGACTTTTCCTTCAGTCTGCTACCAATCTTTTCTTTAGAAATTCTTTATTTATTTTATTTTATTTTATTTTATTTTACTTTATTTTATTTCTATCAGTTTAATCTATGTGTTTTGAGACTCCCTGATATCTTTCTGCTTTCAATCCTCCATTGGGCGTGTTATATGTGAGGTTTCACTCCGATTACCTGGCCATGATAATTTCTTGTCTTCTTCCTTGGCAACAATTGATTCTTCCATCTTTGTCTTGGATATAGGTCTCTGACTCTTTCTCAGTATTTGAAAAATCAATTCTGTTTTTTATCCTGATGGTAATTTCTTTAGAAATAAGATATCATGGAGTGCCCAAGGGCTGGCCCTTGAGGGAGTCTCAGGTATGTGTGTGTGGCATGCATGCCCTCTGCTGTTGTATCATAGCTGCCCCCTGTCCTTGAGACCAGTCATCTGCAGAGGCTCTCTTTGCCAGCCTTTTGGTGTGTTTGGGGTCTGGGCTGAATAGGCTGAGGTTTAGATTGGTGGGATCTGGTGTGCCTGTGAAAGGAGAAATTCAACCTTCACAACAGAATGAATGCCTGTAGCATTCTGTGGTCAGGGGACAGCCTATGGACAGGGCTTTCTTCTAGTCCCCTATGGGAGAATCTGTTCTCTTAAAATGAAGCAAGTTGGACTGAGGAACACAGTACCCTATGTGTTCCATGGTTAGAATTTCGTGTTTGCAGGAGAGGCAATTAAAGCCCTCACCAACCTGTCTTTGGCCAGTAGCTCGGGCTTGATGCTGCCTGTGCGAGAGCCCCAAATTTCTTTTGGCCCCATCAAATTATCTCCAAGAACACTGCCTCTCACTAATGTACAGCCAGAACCCACCATCTTCCCACTGTGTCACCTGGTATTGTCTCTAATCGTGGTTTCCAGGCTGTCTTCACCTGGCTATTTGTTGGTGTTCTCTGACAGAGAAATACAGTGTTCTTTTGAGTTGATATGCCAAGGCTGCTGATCTAAAATCTCCAGGCCTCAAGGCCCTTTGTTGGCATGAACTAGTATGATTCAGACCCCCTGATGGTCAGAATCAATGGAATTGGAGAACGTACTCCTTGTGGGTTCCAAGTGTGCTCCGATCTCTTGTGGCTTTGCCCATTGCATTGTCTCACTGCCTTCTGAATTACCAACTTTCCACTTTTCCCCTAAACCATGTCTCCAGTCTTCTCCCATAGTGATTGCAACTTATTCTCTCTTTTGCTATGGAGTTTGCTTTGTGGGCTCCAGTTCATTTCTGCCATGTTGAAGTTGATGTGGTAATCTTCCTGTTGTGTTCCTGGATAAAGACAAGTCTGGAGTTACCAGACACTACTACCATCTCACTGTCCTGAAAAAGCCCCACAGAATCTTACCCAGCCATAAGCAAGAATGAATTCTTTCCACTTGCCTCATGTGGCAGAATTGTGGAGAGCATTAGCCTACGTCACATCTATCAGTCCCAGAAAGACAAATAACATACAATTTCACTCTCTCATGACTGTCAAGAGACATATGAAAAAGCAAGGGAAAAATGGACAAATAATACGACACTACCCAGGCACACAAAATGTGGTGTTTGTTGAGGTCAGGTTTGAGAAAATATGTGTTTATCAATAAGGACAAAAGATGACATTCTTTGTAGGAAATGTGGCTGAAAGAGAGGGAATGTGAGTTTTCAAGGCATGTCAAATGGAACTGCTATCCATTAAATACCGACTTCCTATCTCCATCAATTTAATTATAATTGTTATTTGAAACACACTCAGCACACACACACACACACACACACAGATAAGACACACAAAAGATGGGGAGGAAGTGAAGAATAGCACTAATGAAGCAAACCCCAAAGAAAAGAACTGAGAGAAAAGGATAAATTCCAAGACACATATTCACTCCAAAGATTAGGTCAGGAAACCTACAAAATCTCAGCTCTGTAGTAGTGACTAAAGCGTTTGAAGCAGTAATGAAACCCCTGTCAACACACAGATGGCGAGGTGCAAATCATTTCCTGTTCAACTCTTCTAGACATTTAGAGAAGGCAATGCCATTTTCTTCTCATCAATTCCACAAATGGAGGAGGTGGATGAACTCCACTTTACTAGTATAAAGACCCAATTCAAATAATGACATTTTAGGAAATAAATTATATTCCATTTCAATAATTAAACATAATAAAAATATAATTCTTTCCTTTTCTCTGTCTGTCTTCACCTGCATTTGAAAGGGCCAGCTTGTTTTTGTATTATTTTGTACTGTTGAGGAAGCCAGCCTGTCATCCATCATCCATTTTTGACAGAGTATTCACTGATGCTTCAGTTCCATATATGACCTAGTACTCCGCCTAAGATATGCCAGAACTCTTCAACACCCATTAGCCCGTTCCCTCATTCCCTGCATGTCTCTTTTTTCCTTGACTCTCAGCTTGATTCCTCAGAGTTCTGAGTTACTCCTGGTTTGTCTCCTTCTCTGACTTATCCCCTTCAGTTTTTCCTTCTTTCTACTAAGGGCCGTGGTATTCGTCCTAGGGCACATATGAGAGAAGCCATATGATATTTCCCTATGTCTCCTTGCCCATTTCATTTCACAAACCCAGTCCTGTGGCATTCATGCCAGTGCAAGAATCAAGAGTTCATCCTCCCTAATTGCTGAGGAATACTCTGTTGCCAATATGGACCACACCTTCTTTATCCACTAGTCTTTGCAAGGACATAGCAGCTCAATCCTCAGTTCTGTTCAAGTGAGCCTTATATAAGTGTTGTTCTTGTTGCTGTTCTGTTGAGAAAGCCTGCCTATCATCCATCATCCGTTTTTGACAGAGTATTCAGGGATGCTTTAGTTGCATGTACGTCCAGTGCTCCTCTTAATATATTCCACAACTCCTGACTACCCATTAAGCAGTTCTCTTTTTGGTAAACCTCAGCTGGATTCTCAGAGTCCTGAGTCACTCCTGGTAGGTCTCCTTCTCTGACTTTTTGCCCGTCAGTATTCCCTTCCTTTTCCATTTCCCAACAGCAGGGCATGGGACATTCATGTCAAGGCAAGGTCCAGGGGTTCATTCACTTCGATGGCAGAGGAATACTGAGGTGCCGAAATGGACCCAAACTTCCTGATCCACTAGTCCTTGCAAGGGCATTGCGGCTCACTCCAAAGGTCTGCTCGAATGGGCCTTGCAAGCCGTCTATATACGCCGTCCCTTTCCTTCTGACTAAAGAGTCTTGGTCCACATGTCTATACCCATTACCACAACAAGTACAGTTAACTAATAATGACAACGGTTTCGGTCCAGGCCTCTTCATTGAGAGTTAGCTCAGATGCAGAATATCACTCTCCTCAAAGACTTTGCAAAGGTATTTAAGGGAAAGCCAGGTAGACAGAGGCCTCATCCCTTAGCCGCGTGTTTCAGAACACTAGGAGACGAGGACACAGACGGCACCATATAGCGATGCCCTCACCTTTTACCTCGGAAAGGGACTTTCCGTACCTTAGTCATCACTGACCCATAAGCAAAAGACGCTGACAAAGTACGCTCTCACCCACAGGACGAGAAACCCCACGGAGAGCTGCTCATACACGCGACCTCACCTTTTCTTGAGATATCTAGAAATTGTAGTGTAAAAGGACACCTTGCCGTCTCCGGGGATATGTTGGCCTAAAGGAAGGTATACTGAATGTCATTTTCCTTCCTCTATGTCTCCAGAAAGGGGAAGTTTGACATTAAACCACAAGACATCCTGAGTTCTTGATCAGGTTCAGAGGGCTCTTGTTTTGTCCTTCCTGGGGCTTCCTACTTAAAGCCATAGGACACCAAGGTCATGGGAGAGGGACAGCTGCTTCAGTGAAGCCAGCATCTGTGATGTCACAAAGCTTTGAGGTCATAGCAACCACTCCTCATCAACCCAGGCCTGATCACTACACTTGACTGGAGTAGTCATGGGTGGGCCAAGAGGACCCCAGGCCGTCCCAAACTGCTGGAGCCGCCTGGGTCTCTCACCAAGGCAGTTTGCGAAGCGAGTCGGTGTCACCTTCTCCATGGCCCAATTCATAGTATTTGGTCGTGAGTGTCAGCACCAGCCCTCTGGACCTCGGAGAAAGGCAAGATGCCGCATTCCATCTTAGCACCGACAAGCCAAGAAACTAACAGACCGCAAGCAATGCCTCAGGGGAGGAAATCCGAGCCCTGCGTAAGGGTGAGACCCTCCCACCAAATCATGGAGCATCTCAACAGGAAAAGGTCCACCCAAGGGAAGCTCAAAGTGAACCCCCGCAACCGTGCCAAAGACATGTCTGGAATCTTCCACAGAAAGCACACGAGTACCTCAATGGTCTCCAGAAACGGTGCCAACAAGGCCTCCCAATCTTCCAAAAAGACCATGCATCCAAGGCAGAGTCTACACCCTAGAACCTTAGGTCCAGGACGGACTCATGTTCTTGGAGTCCACAGAAGCCAACGGAGAGCATGTTGGAAGAGACCCATAGCCCAATGAAGCCAACTGAAAGACTTCCATGCCCATTTCAGGAAGACAACTTGTATGTGCAAAAGGACGCATTGAAGAGGATTCGAATGTGGAAGAACCTTGAGCACTCCCTCATGGTGGATCAGCTACCCTCTGTGGAACTGCATGGAGATGTGGCAGCACAAGCCTGCCTTCACCCTCTCATGACCATCCCCCAAATGGTTCCATGCGATAAGCAAACAGTGCCTCTTGAGGAAGATGGGCATGTTCCAATGGAGCCCCGAGAGGATGCACAATGTGTTAACAAGGGGTCAGTACAGCACGACAGACAGCGGATGCTGCAGGTTGGTGAGGAGATCCAGGAAGGCAAAGAACAGGAGAATGAACAAGGAAGCTCCAAGCGAAGGTCGGGCATTTTAGGATGGTGGGAGGTTCTCTATACCTGGCTGCCCTCCATAGGAACCTAGGTCCAAATTCAATAAAACATCCTTTGGCCCCAGTCAATTATTGTGCACTGTTTTTGTCTTTGTTATCTTATCGAACATGCACATGCACGTTTGGACAGAGAGGCAGAGAGATCCCAATCAGGGGGTGGAGCTGGAGAGGGAGAAGCTTACTTGCCCCTGAGCAGAGAACCTGAGAACAGAGTCAATGCCAAGGCCCTGGAATCATGAGTTGATCTGAAGGCCGCGTCTGAACTGATGGACACAACCCGGGACCCAACAATTGACTTCTGAATACCTCCTGGTTCTAGACAGAACCGCTGCTCTGTCATTGTTCAGAAATGCAGGGGATAAGGATTTTGGCTTGGCTGCTGTTGCTTGAGCTATCCGGCCTGCTTCGAGAGCTGGTATAGCTTTTCCTCTTGAAGTCAGTGACTGGGCTATGGACAAACTATTCTCCGATGCCTATTTGCCTAAAGAGAATACCTCCATGCCTAGATTTTCCGGGGGGAATGGCACTATGTCTTTAGGTGCTCCGCTTCTGTGGAAGGTGTTGGGAGTCCTCTGTGCCTCTGATTCTGGACCACTTTCTCTGCTCCCAGATGAGGGTCCTTTTCAGCCCCGAGTTCTCCAATCTAGGATCAGCCCTCTTTTCTTTCTCTCACTCTTACTTCACCTACAAGAGGCACCTCTTTCATTAACTTGGTGATTCCCTAAGCTCACTATCATGTTCCATCAAAGAATACATTCAAATGGCCAACAGACACATGAAAAAATGCTCCACATCACTCGGCATCAGGGAAATACAAATCAAAACCAGAATGAGATACCACCTCACACCGTTCAGAATGGCTAAAATGAACAAGTCAGTCAATGACAGATGCTGGCGAGGATGTGGGGAAAGGGCAACCCTCCTACACTGTATGTGGGAATGCAAGCTGGTGCAACCACTCTGGAAAACAGCGTGGACGTGCCTCAAAAAGCTGAAAATAGAACTACCCTATGACCCAGTGCTTGTAGTACTGGGTATATACCCTACAGATACAAACGTGGCATTCTGAAGGGGCACATGCACCCAAATGTTTATAGCAGCAATGTCCACAATAGTTAAACTATGGAAAGAAACTAAATGTCCTTCAACAGATGAATCAATAAATAAGATGTGGTATATATGTTCAATGGAATACTATGCAGCCATCAAAAAAAAAATGAAATCCTGCTATTTGTGATGACGTGGATGGAACTAGAGGGTATTATGCTTGGCGAAATAAATCAATCTGAGAAAGACAACTATCATATGATCTCCCTGATATGATGAAGTGGAGATGCAACATAGGCAGTTTCGGGCGTACGAAAAAAAAATAAAAAAAGATGGTATTAGGAGGGAGACAAACCATAAAAGACTGAATCTCACAAAACAGACTGAGGGTTGCTGGGGGGAGGTGTGTTGGGAGAGGATGGTGGGGGTATGGACATTGGAGAGGGCAGGTGCTATGGTGAGTGATGGTGAGTGCTGTGAATCACAGACCTGTACCCCTATGGATAAAAACACATTATATAAAAAATTTTAAAAAATAATTTAAAAAACCCATTAAAGAAAAAACACAGATTGCAAGCCCAGAGCTAATCTCATATTCAATCAAAACTTTTGAAAGTTTTCCCCTTAAAGATCAGAAGAAAGACAAGTGTGTCCATTTTCACTACTCTCATTTGACACAGTAGTGGATGTCCTAGCCAGAGAAACAAGGAACACAAAGAAATAAGAGACTCCAAAAAAAAAAAAAAAAAAAAGGAAGAAGTAAAATTTTCTTTTTTTGGATAACATGAACTTACATGTTAAAAAATCCTAAAAAATTCACAAAAAATTTGAATAAACAAATTTAGTAAAATTACCAAATACAAGATCAATATATCAAAGAAAAGAATTTTGTTTTGTTTCTTTTTTTTTTATGGACTGCTTCCCAGTTTGTCATGTCATCCTTGTTCAGTGATCACGCTAATCTTCTCTGCATCATTCCAATTTTAGTATATGTGCTGCCAAAGTAAGCACAAGACAGGAGCATTTTAACATTCTAATGATGAACTATCTGAAAAAATAAAGAAAACAATCTAATTCACAATAGCATCAAAAATAATAAAATACTTAGGAATAGATTTAACTAAGAAGATGAAAGATCTGTACTCCATAAACTATGACATTGATAAAGAAATTGAAGGTGACAGAAATGGAAAGATAGCTCATATTTATGAATGGTAAGAATTAACATTGTTAAAATGTCCATACTACCGTAAACCATCTGTAAATCCAATTCCTATCAAAAATCCAATGTTAGGGGCGCCTGGGTGGCTCAGTGGGTTAAGCCGCTGCCTTCGGCTCTGATCATGATCCCAGGGTCCTGGGATCGAGCCCCGCATCAGGCTCTCTGCTCAGCAGGAAGCCTGCTTCCTCTTCTCTCTCTGCCTGCCTCTCTGCCTGCTTGTCATCTCTCTCTGTCAAATAAATAAATTAAAAATCTTTTAAAAAAATCCAATATTATTGTTTTACAGAAGTAAGTAAAGAATCCTAAAGTTTATATGAGACCATAAAAGACAACAAATAATCAAAGCAGTTCTGAGAAAGAATGAAGAAGGGAGATTACACTTCTTGATTTGAAACTATACTACAAAGCCCTCATGCTCAAAACAATAAAGTATACTGGCATAAAAACAGACCAATAAACAAGTAGAACAGAATTGAGAGTCCAGAAATAAATCCTTTCATACAGTCACCTAATATTTGACAGGGGCCAACATATGTAATGGGGAAAGATAGTCTGTTCAATAAATGATATTTAAAACTGAATAGTCACATAAACAGTATGAAAAGGGAACCTTATATCACTCATAAGTCTGAACTTGAAATAGATTAAAGACTTAAAGGTGATGCATGAAACTAAATTTCCTAAAGGAAAACATAGGAAAAATTCTCCTTGACATTGGTCTTGCCAATAGTTTTTTGGATACCAGACTAAAAACACAAGCAAAAAAAGCAAAAATAAATAAATGGTATTACATCAAACTAACGTTTCTGCATTGCCAAAAAAGGGAGAGAGAATGAAAACACAATCCACAGAATGTAAGAAAATACTTACGAATCTTATATCTGAAAAGAGGTTAATAACCAACAGATACAAATAGAAAAAAATATATGATTAAAAAAATAGCAAAAGGATCTCAATAGACTTTTTTTTTCAAAAAAGTTATATAAATGACCAACAGGAGCATTAAAAAGTGCTCAACGTAAAAATCTCAGGGCAAAGTCCTTATGTTGTTGTTGTTGTTGTTTACCTCTGAAAAACACAGCAAGATATTAGAATATATACTACCAAAAAATTGAAACTAACCAATTTTGGTAAATATTGGGGAAAACGGGGAACTTATGCACTGTAATAGGGATATAAATTTGTATGGAAAACAGTATGGAGATTATTCATATTATTAAAAGTAAAATTACCATATGATTCAGTAATCCCACTTCTAGGTATCTATCTAAAGAAAACGAAGTTCACTGTTCAAAGACATATCTGCACTCTTATGTTTATTATAAAATTATTAACTCTAAGCAAGAGATGGAAATAACTTCAGTATCCATTAATGGATGAATGAGTAAAATAAGTATGGTAAATATATACTACGGAATACTACTTAACCATGAAAAATTAAGAAATACTGCCATTTACAACAGCATGGATGGATCTTGAAGGTATTATTCTAAGTGAAATATTTCAAAGATTTTGTATATTTTTTTAATTTATGTATTATGATATCCCTTACATACAGAATCTGAGGAAAAGGAAAACTAATGGAAACTTAGAGTTGAGTTGACAAGGGGTGAACCTGGGGTGGAGTAAGGTGGTCCAAGGGTGCAAACTTGCAACTATAATATGAAAAAGTTCTGGGGATCTAATGTACAGCATGATGATCATAGTTAATAAGATATACATACTTTTTTTTTATTGTGCTTCCCTTTATTAAACTTTGCATATATCACATTCTTACAAGTTGAAAGTTTATAGCAATCTTGTATAAAAGAGGTCTGCTGCCACCATTTTTCTAACAACATTTGTTCATTTTGTGTCTCTTTGTCACATGTTGGTAATTCTTGCAATATATCAAGTTTTTTCATTATTATTGTATTTGTTATGGTGATCTGTGATCAGTAATTATGACCCACTGAAAACTCAGAACTAGTGTACTTAAGGTATATACATTGTTTTTCTTTAAAAACATAATGCTTTTGAACAGTGCAGTATAGTTTTTATTTTTTATATGCACTGGGAAACATAATTTTTTATATGCACTGGGAAACCAAAAAATATAATAATTTGACTTAGTTTATTGAGATAATCACTTTATTGAGGCAGTCTGGAACAAAACCCACAAGACCTCTGAAGTTTATCTCTACTATACTATATACATAAAAGTTGCTAAGAGAGTAGATCTTAAAATTCCTTATGATAAATGCATAAAAAACAGTGGCAACTATACGAGATAGTAGATGTATTAACATTTTTATGTAGATTATATTGCAATAAAGATGTATACCAATTTATCAAATTGTACAAAATTTACACAATGTTAAAGGTTTGCAATGTTATAAGAAATCATTTCTTAAATTTACAAATATGTCGATTTTTTTCAATAAACCTGGAAAAAACTTTTTGTAGAATTAATCTATTTTTCAAAAAATGAAGTAAGGCAGTAGAAACTGCAACTAACTCTGAAATAATAGAATATAAAATCCATTTTCATTATATACACTGTGACAAAAAGTATTACTTAGTTTACAATGGAGGAGTACTTATGAAACATGAAGGATGGTCTATAAATAAGGCTGAAAGAGCTCAGTTTTAAGGTTTAAATTTAAAATCTTCTTTTGAAATACTAAACTGACCACCCAGTGTTCCAAACATCAATGTCTTAACTGCATGAATTTATTTCATACAACTCTATAATCTAGTTTCATAAGAAAACAGCATGCAAATTTTGAATAAGACAGACTTGCTTAAGTTTCATGTTCAACAGTAAAGGATACCTCCCTAAAAACAAATAGAAGACAAATCAGCATATTTATTATGATAATTATTATTCATAAAGAGATTCATATTGAATTAGGGAATATATATCCTCAGAGGGGGTAAAGTAAAATGAAATTTATTTTGGTAAATGTGTCTATGAATAGTCAATACAATGCCTCAATATAAATGAATATTACCATTTTGAACAATTTAATTACTATTACTAGAATTATTATAAGTATAAAAATAGCTATCATTTTAGCATGGAATATGAGATTCTCATGCTCCATGCTTCATCACATACACACAACAACGCAGCATAATAAGTATTATCATCACCATTTCATGGGTGAAAAAACTGAGGCTAACACATTTGGATAACTGGTTTATGATTACATGGGTAGCAAAAATGCATCACACTAATTTAGGCTTTATGATTTCAGAATTGTACTCTTACCATTGCACATTCTATTACTCTGTAAATACTTGGCCTGTTTTCATTTGGTTCTTTAATTTTATTCATGTGGTGATGGCTTAAAGCTTCATTTAAAGGAAGCTTAAAAATTTCATTTAACCAAAAGCTCCCAAGAATTAAAAATGTCATTGATCTAATGTAGACATGGATATCATTAGTTAATGGGTAACTATATATTTTCCACTCTAGTGAGATAAAAGAGTATTTTTCTAAGTTTTAGTCTCTCAGTGTTAAAAAGGACTTTGTTAAAATAGAAATATTTAGACAAAGGTGATCAAAAGTCTGGATCAGGTCACCTTAAGGTAAATATTAGGAAACTGAGGAAACAAATGGAGATTTGAACACTGAGCTATGATATAATGAATGGTTTCAAGTATTTAGTAGAGTATAGAAAAGCCCTTTAAAGCCTGGTCTTAGCCTAGCATTGCAGCTTCTGGGATATCTATCTATCATCTATCTATCTAGATATAATGTGAAAACTTTTTTAACTTAAAGATTTTGAGAAATAGAACATAATCAGCACCATAGAAGATCTGTTTATGATAACAACCTAGCCCCTCCTCCCAGTTTGTTAATATTCTCTCTTATTTAATGTAACATTGTGCAAATAGACCACTACTGATCTGCTGTTATGAATGAAATAGCTATAATCATCTGTTTGCATATCCTGGTGAAAATATTCATTTAGTTCCATGTTGTATTTCTAGGAATGGACCAAATTTTTATTTTTATTTTTAAGTTTTCTAAATATTGTCCAACTTACCTCAAATGTTTTTATTATGGGCACTTTCATTCTTTCACATTCTTGCAAGGCAATTTTACTGTTGCCCAATATGGTAAGTGTGTAATAGTATGTCATTTTAGGTTTTAATTTATTATTAATTTAATTTAATTTAATTCCAGATTCATAATAAAGATAAACAGTTTTTATATATGAGTGGCCATTTGGATTACCCTTTCTGAAAAGTGCATGCTCAAATCTTTTGATATCTTAACATTGTGTCATACTGACTTCTTTAATAGTAGATTTTCTGAATGAACTTTAAGCTGTGTAGGTCTTCTCTATTTTATTTTGAACTTGTTTTCATTTCAAAATCTTTATATTTATTTTCATAATCTGCTTTTATTTTTCTTTGTCTATTATCTATCTATCTATCTATTTATTTGCAAGCAAGAGAGAGCGAGCAAGTGAGAGTGCAGGGAGGGATAGAAAAAGAAGGGAAAAGAATCTTAAGCAGGCTCCAGGCTCAGCACAGAGCCCAACTCTGGGCTCTATTTCACAACCCTGACATCATGACCTGAGCCAAATGAAAGAGATAAAATAAAATTAAGGTGTTAAAAAAAAAAAGGAAAAAGAATTGGAGGTTTAATTAAGTGAGCCACCCAGGCACCCCTGTGGTACCTTAAATTAGCTGTCATATCTTTAAAGTTCTAGAGTATCCATTTGTTCATTTATAAAACCTTTCTCAATATCATTTTTAGTGTCAGTTTTTGGTTCAATTTGCTTCCCCTCTCATTTCTTTGAGCAGAGTAATCAAGCCATTTTACAATCTTTATTGATCATTTTAACATCATACTTAATCCCATTTTGTCTATCAAATCTTGTTAATGGTTTTTCTTTGTGTGCTTTGTTACATTTTGCTATGTTCAAGACATTATATTTGAAACTCTTATTGAGTAGGGATAATTAAGAGCTATAATAATGGTATGGTCCTCCTTGGTAGGATTTTCTCTTATATCTGAGACTCTACAAGACAATCATACTCCAAATTCAGTGATTGACTTTCTCAGTTTACACAGAAGGCAAGGTAGGCTATAGTCTTATTTCTGCTTCTCCTTGTGCTTTGGGGATCTCAAGTTAAATTTGGGTTGTACCAAAGTCCTCAAATTTGATTGCTGCTGGATTTTGAATTTTGTTTCTCTAGTATCAAGAGTCTATGAACAACACAGCTCAGTGTGTTTTAGCAGTTTCAAATGCTCTCATAGCTAAAATGGCTTCAGGGCATATATCTCTAGGCTCTCATTGTATTTTGTATTTTGGCCCAGTAATCCCTCACTTATTTTTATAATCATTCTGATATTTTTAACTTTAAAAGCTATTTTGTCTGGATTTTTAGTTGTCTTAAGTAGGAGTTTTTAGATCACCATTACTAGAAGCAACAACAAATATACATGAAAATATCTGCAGTAGTTTATCACATCTTTATGGCTTTGAACTTCCATAAGCTGAGGCATCCTTCTCTAATCACTTAGGCAAACTCCAATTCACCCTTTAAAACAACCCAAGAATTGCTTCATTTAAGAACATGTTCAGGGATGACTCTTCCCCACTGTTCTTACCAACATTCCCACACACTCTTTGCTACCCAAAGCTTGTTTATGAACTTTCGTTAGGTATATCAGCGTGACCAGAATTTTGCTCTATTGTATTTTTGTCCTTTAGAGCTTTAATTAAATATGAATTCCATAGAAAGTCTGTCCCTTTTCTTTCAAACCTGGGTTAGTTATTTCTTCTCATTCTTTGTCAGAAGTTACTTTATTAGAGAAACTTATAGCTCTATTGTGACTTTGGAGCCTTTACAGTTTTTCGACTGGAAAAATCACCCATCCCTGAGATTTTTACGCAGCTTCCTAGCTGATATTATTCAGAAATCTGTTCAAAGCAGACTTTTTCAGGGAGGCCCTTTTGGACCACTCAGTTTAAAAACCTCTTCTCAATCACTGCTCTTTTAAAAATGTGCTTATTTAGTTCAAATATGCATCTCTATTAAAGAAAAATCAGTACGTTTTTTTTTTTAAAGTTGGCTTACCTATTATCTATCTCTCCCATTAAAATGATTCCTCTGGGCTGGGGTTTTGTTGTGCTCATCTTAGGCCAGGCACTCAATAAATTGTCTCTGAATGATTGAATTGTTTGACTCCCTTGCTAGATTCTCAACTTCATGAGGCCAAGGATTGTTCTATTCAGTCCTTCTTTATCCTCAATGTCTGTTATATTGCAGTCACTTACATGACTAATGGGAAAAATCACAGAAAGAAAGAGTTAAAACTACATAAAAACCCTGTAGGTTCAATAACACAAAGCTTTCTAAAATTATTTAGCCCAGGAATTGAATACTGGCTGCACTTTTGATTTTTTTTAAATGGTATTGAATTTAATTTAAATGGAAATACTGGAATGGTAGAATAATAAAAAAATTATAAAAGCAACTTGCTCCTTAAAGTAAGAATTATATAGGACATCTCTTCTAGAAGCAAAATTTTCAAATGACAAACATCTGAAAGCATAGAAGGAGAAGTAAGAGTGTGAATTGTATTTCAATGCTCTTTTCTTTATATTCAACAAACAGCTTCATTCACACACCTTTCCAATTTTTTCAACTCTTTTGACAAAGCCTTCAGAGGAGTTACTGCTGATGACAACCATCACAGCCTAACAGGAGAAATTTTATAAAGAAAAATAATAGCATGTTTTTCCCAAATTGTTAAGGATATGGTGAAGCTCTGTCGGATTCAAAGGAGGAATGTGCAATTCCATGCTATATATAATAATAACTTGTTTTAATAGTGGCTTTGCAATTTTTCAGATATATCCATTTACTGAAACCACTATCAAATAAACAAAAACAAACAAATGAACAGGGGTTCGAGACAGAAATTATCTAATCTAAAAATAGCACATGTTCACAGAATACACAACACATATCCCAAGTACTACTATAGGTTTCAAGTAATAGTCAAAACAATAGTAAACATGATTCAGACCCTACCAGTCAAATCATAAATGGGACCTTAACTGTAAATCCTTATCTTTAGATCAAAGCGGGTAATTGGGGGCTGAAGATACATTATAGAACTAATATGTTATAGAACTCCTCTGAAATGAGTCATTTATTCCATCACTTTTCCTGCACAGCTGCTGACCCATGTTTTGGTTCCTGGAAATAGCTGCTACCCTGTCATACTTCTTAAAAGCACATATATTGATAACTCTACTCATTCCTCCATTCCTCTGTGACTGTCACTGTGTTAAAATGTGGAGTCAGCTGACTCACTTGTGATGGTAATAAAGTAGATGAGTTTGCAAAGTATTTTGTTATTTCTAAAAATGCAAAAACCAAATTACATTGAAATCATAAGGGGTGTTTCAGGGAGAGCTGTAGGATGTGGTTTCTTGTGTAATCCACAGAGATTAGCTCCAACACATATTTAAACTCTGCTCTAGGAGCAACCTTAGTGGTAAAGCAAGAAGATAAACAGATGTATACACACCCTGGCACAAAATTATCACTTATGTTTGGCTTCCTAGTCTCCTCGTGTTACTTATTTATCTTAACTTCTCTCTGAAATCAGGGAACACAGAATCTCAATCAGTAGACATTTTTCTACTGAATTACCCAATAGTCCGATCATACCCCTAATACTTTTTAAAATTATTTCACTCATAATCCCAAATCTGCTTTGCTTCCTCATCTTAGTACACTGTAATTTGATTTCAAAATGAGGACAGTTGTCAGTAATGCCACATTCATTCATCTATTTTACAATTCCATGTGCTTATAACTATGAAGATATGTTAATAACATCCATTCCAATATGCCACCCTAAATTTATTATCATGAAACAAGACCTCAAGAAAGAGAATTCAAAATCATCCATGTATTTGCAACTTATTGCAATAAAGCCTTTATCAATAGACTTCCCTGTGCACATGGTGGTCAAATTGCTGGTGAAAACCAGCCAGATCTATTACAAGCTTTCTCATGGCTTCTAGGTAACCCAAGTGAGCCTTTATTGATACTGGGAAGGGATAAAGCAGGGAAGGGATAAACAGTGCTATAAGATTTGGCTAGACAAAAGTAATGACTCTCATTACAAAGTGAGTATTTTTTTTTCAAGCTTTAGTTCAGTTTATTTTTCTTGTATAAAACTATGTAGTAGCCACAGCTGGAGCCTGGGTCCTCTGAACAGAGACTCTGGTGTGGGTCTTCACAAGATGGTCCGTGAACTCCTGATAGGGAGACTTGGTGAACACAGTCTCCTTCCAGAGATCAGGGGTGAGATAGCTGTAGGTCTTGGAGATGGCATCGAAAGTAGCCTTGGCAAAGTTCCCTAGGGTGGCAGTGCAGCCCCTGGCCGAGGTGTAGCAGTCGTCAATACCAGCCATCATCAGCAGTTTCTTGGGCACAGGGGCCGAGACAATGCCAGTGCCTCTGGGGGCGGGGATGAGACGCACCAGCACAGAGCCACAGCGGCCAGTCACCTTGCACGGGACAGTGTGGGGCTTGCCGATCTTGTTCCCCCAGTAGCCTCGCCGCACAGGGACAATGGAAAGCTTCGCCAGAATGATGGCTCCGCGGATGGCAGTGGCTACCTCCTTGGAACACTTGACATCCAAACCGACGTGTCCATTGTAATCTCCGATGGCGACAAATGCCTTGAACCTGGTCCGCTGGCCCGCGCGCGTCTGCTTCTGCACAGGCATGATCTTCAAAACCTCGTCCTTGAGGGAGGCTCCCAGGAAGAAGTCGATGATCTCAGACTCCTTGATGGGCAGGGAGAAGAGATAGATCTCCTCCAGGGACTTGATCTTCATGTCTTTGACCAGGCGGCCCAGCTTGGTGACGGGGATCCACTCCTTGTCCGCGGCCTTGCCCCCGCGAGCTCCGCGGCCTCGGCCCCGGCCCCGACCACGGCCCCGGCCCGCCCCGGCCCCGGATGCCGCTGCCGAAGCCACCGCGGAAACCGCCGCGGCCTCCCATTCCAGGGCCCCCGGGCCCTCCGGGCCCTCTCGCAGCACCGGCGTCATCCGCCATTTGGTGTTCTCTCGGAGAGGAAACAAAGTGAGTATTTTAAAGCAAAAGAGCCTGTTGGGAATATTGTTTTATAAAATAGTGGTTTTTTTTATTAACTTTTTAAAATTCAATTAGGTAACATATAGTGTACCAATAGTTTCAAATGTAGATTTCAGTTATTCATCCATAGCATATAATAGCTAATGCTCAGTACTTACTGTTATAGCTTCTTGAAAGCAGAATTTTAACCCACTGAGCCACCCAGGCGCCCTTGAAAGCAGAATTTTAGATCACATTTTCTGATTACTTCCATGTCGTACAACACTTTCCTGCTAGCAACCTTCAAAACATACTGTTTCTTAGAGGAATTTCTTTAATAATAAATAAATAGGAATTCATTTAAATTTATAAATATATAAAATAAATAGGAATTTATTTAAATTTATTTAAATATTACACACTGTTTCATTGTTCATAAATAAGGTGATGATATTATAGCCATTAGTTGGTAGCACTGATATATCACTATCTTTTTACTTCTCAGTGCATTCTCTTTACACAAATAGATATATATTTTAAAAAATGTGAATCTGTGGCAAACTTGTAAAAAACCCTATACAGTAAAGTTTATCATTTTAAGTAATCTCAATTATCTTCCTCAATTGTGATAGTATATCCTTCTATCTAGGCCAGATATTGTATGAGGGATTTGAAGAGACATACTTTTCTAAATTTCACTTTTCTCATCTGCAAAATGCTTATCATGATCCTACAAAAAAATACACTTATAATTTTTTGATGAAAATTTATTTATTTATTTTAAGATTTTATTTCTTTATCAGAGAGAGTGGGCGAGAGAGCAAGCACAGGCAGACAGAATGGCAGGCAGAGGTAGAGGGAGAAGCAGGCTCCGGCCGAGCAAGGAGCCAGATGCGGGACTCGATCCCAGGATGCTGGGATCATGACCTGAGCCAAAGGCAGCTGCTTAACCAACTGAGCCACCCAGGCATCCCTTTTGATGAAAATTTAATCTGTATAAACAATATATTTGCTGTAATGCGTGGTTCATGGAAAACATCTTTTTTAATTATAAGCAGTATTAGAAATTAAGTAAATGTGTCTATAATATTTCAAGTTTTAACACATAATTCCACTGCTTTGCCTTATTTTCTCAAATCCCTTTACCACTTTCACTGACAGAGTCAAATGTACTTTTTCTACTAGTAGCCAGCTCTTTGTCTTTTGTCAGAAAGATGCCCTTGTGAATTATTTATAATAGAGATATTAGCAATAATAATAATAATAATAATAATAATAAATAGCAATGAAAATGTTAAAAAAAAAAGTTTTCTTAACTAATTAGGGTTCTTAGACATCAATTAGAGGAACCACCTCGGGCAAGCAAATTAATCTGCAAGACATTCCCAGAATTAACAAGTCAGTCAGATACAGGGTTGTCTGTAGACTGAAAAGAACTAGGTTTGGAAAATAGGTAAGGACAGTGAAAAAAGTGATCAAATTTTTGGGCAAAATAAACTCTTAGGTGTCCTTTCAATGGAGTCCTGTTCATTATGTAGCAGAAACTCTGGAGATTATCTCAATCCATTGGAGTCACCCCGTTTATTAGCTTGCTATTGACAAAGTTATTTACAAACTGTAGAGCAAGAGGTTATAATGGAGAAAACTGATGGTAATGCACAGGATTCTTGTTAACAATAATGCAAGTTAGTGATTTTTCATTAGAAAACATAAATTCTATAACCCAAATTATGGGCCCAGAGCACTTCTGCTGCACAACTCTGCTTATATCCCAAATAACCATGTGAACTAGTTTTAATATCTGCTTCTCTTATTAATTTTTGAATAAAAATTCTTGACACAAGTATTTTATAATTGTGTGATAATCATGAATTTAATTTTTGGAGAACAAAACACACTTTAGCATAACTAGGTTTGTTCACAGAACCAGCCTTGATAACACACTTCTATATGTTAGAAATGATGTAATAAATGTAGAATATTGGGCACTTGTTTGGTATTCTTTGCCATGTTTTGCACTATCTAAAAAGAGATCAGTGAACTTGGACTGGAGTTAGTAGACATGGAAGAAAATAAAATATTACAAAGAAGAATACTCTGTGGTCCACAACCTAAACGGCCTGGGATTCCCATCATTTGGATCCCTGTAGCTTTACAGAAGTCAATTAAATTTGTGTATCTCTGATTAAAGTTGTTTCCCCAGTACTTTTTCAAACATCTCTTGTAAAGTATTGTTTCCCAGAAAAAAAGGGATTTTGCACATGTATCTGCCTTTGTCTCTGGTCATGATCTCAGTCAGGATCCTGGGATCGAGCCCCATATCGGGCTTCCTGCTCATTAGGGAGTATACTTCTCAGTCTCTCTCTGCAGCTACATCCCCCTGCCCCACTCATGCTCTCTCTCTCTCAAATAAATAAATACAATCTTTAATTTTTTAATTAAAAATAAGATAAATAAATTAAAATAAAAAGTCTGGGCTTACTGCCCCATTTAGCTCCTTTTGTTTTTTTGAGTTGTATTTAAAGCAGCATGAGAGAACATGAGGCTCTCAAACTTAAAAAAAAAAGGAAAAAATTGAGTTTTGTTAGGATTTAAGATCTTGTCTGCTAGACAAAAACGTTGGCTTTGTTAACATGTGAAAATTATCAAAAGGGAATAAGATAGAATTCTAATAATTTTTGTAGAAATTAAAAATTTTCTCCAACCCAATTACATACAGACCCATTAAGTAAATTCATTCCAATGTCCCAAACCAACCTTTTCTAATAGTAATGCATCTGTGTAAACAGGGTCAACCCAAGGAATAAATAAATATTATTATTTTTTTCCTGTCTCTTCCACAGTCTCATCTGGGTATATTGGTAGCAAGCCAATTATCTATCTTATAAGACATGATATCATAAGGAAGGGTATTCTGTCCATTTGGAACAACTGAAAATCATTGTAATTTTATCTTGGTGCAGTAACTTGAGATGGCACAGTGTGGTTTATGAATATATTTTATTTTTTTTTTACTGGGAAGAAGAGATTATAGAGATATTGGTTATCCAAGAGAGACTGACAGGTGTTGATAGTTGCCAGGTCAATATCCATCTACTTTTTCCTTTAGTATCAGAAAGCACTGAGGGATTGACAACAAGGAAACTTAAAACAACATCAAATATTTTATTGTCTCTTTTCTAGTTACATTGTAACCATATGACAAAGTATCAGTCGTACAAGATATCATTCTCTTTTACCTCTATCTTTCTGCCAGAAATGTGGGCTTAATAGTGAGAACTCCAACAGCAATTTTTGCAACTGTGAATAAAAAGCCATGAAAACCTCTAAGATAGTTCACTTGACTTTCTTAAGACTCTGAACCAACACCAGAAAACACTCTCTGTAGTCTTCTTGTTAAATGAAAAATATGGTTAAACCACTTTTGACAGTCTACTACCTACAGCAAACTGTAAATCTTAATTGAAATATGTCCTCTCAGCTGTGCTTAAGCAACTGAGTCCTGAGCTTTTCAGGTTTTCAGTCTGAAAGAGTACACCTCGGGTGCTCTGAAAGGGAAGAGAAAGGACACCCTGTTCTCCATATAAATTAAAGAAGAGAAATCTGTGCATTTAAGTGGGCCATATAAAATTTATCAAGCAGTTATCTCCTAACTCCTTCCTATCCAAATTACCTGATATGCTCTCCCTACTCCTTTATTCCACGTTACTGCCTTTTCACAACATGTCTTCTGTTATTTCCTTCTTGCAAGCTAGTTTTGATTTCTGCATCTAAAAAAATCAACAATCATTGTGTATTTCAATTCCCATTTTCCTCAAATGCATTGATTCTTCTTATCTATTACTCTTTTCTCATACTCAGTGTCTTTGTCTTTATGGGGTTTGTACTTTGCTTTTCCCCATCCTTTACTGCCATTATATAATCAATCTAATAACTTCTTAGAGAAAGTTAAAAATTCCCGCATAGCCACACGTGAACACAAAGTCACTGATTTTTAGCAAACCTATAAGATAGTCAGACATCCATTCAATTTCTTTTTTTTTAAGATTTTATTTATTTATTTGACAGAGAGAGATGACAAGCAGGCAGAGAGGCAGGCAGAGAGAGAGGAGGAAGCAGTCTCCCTGCTGAGCAGAGAGCCTGATTTGGGGCTCGGTCCCAGGACCCTGGGATCATGACCTGAGCCAAAGGCAGTGGCTTAACCCACTGAGCCACCCAGGCGTCCCTCCATTCAATTTCTTAACTGAGTCCCAAATGCATCCTGACTTCTAACCTAAACCTAAGTTCTACTTCTTACACGTTGTTATATGACCAAATTCTTTCAGTTCAGTATTTTGTAACATTTAAATATTAGTCAATTGATGCTTTGTTTGTGTATTTCTATGAAAATAATTTGAATACTGTAGATTTATTGTTATATTTATAGATTTATAATCAAAGTTTCATCAGTTGAAGTTTTTGGAATTTTCAGATATAATGATTAACCTAAAATGATACTGCCTCAAATCCCTCTGATATCAAGGCCCAACTCCTGATTATAGCCAAACCTGTGGTGGATAGTTCCATGGGAAATTGCAGTTACTTAACACTGATAGCATCTCATGTTCTCTCTCTCATTTTAGAATGTCTCCAACACAACCTGAAAGTGTAGGAGAGTTAATGTCCTCTGAGGACAGCTCTCAGTGAAGTGGAAATAAGAACCATAGGTAAAATTGTCAGTTTTCAGGTCTTCATGAGGACAACTTAAAGAAGTTTCTCAGGACCTTTCAGTAAAAGCAAGCCTTCATTTTCTATCCACAACAATTATATCAACAATGTACCTCTTTGACAAAGTTGCTTCTTCACTGTATCACTTTCCCATTCTTTTCTACCTTGGATAATCTCCCAGATAAACTAACAGTACTCAAATCCTTTGTCCTACTCTTTGCTCTCAGGATAAATGGAGCCAAAAGACTTAGATTAATATCAAGTTCTGAATGGGATCTTAGAGCTATTTCTGTCCAGATTTTCATAAACATAGGGACCTTTGAATATCAGGCTATAAATAAGTTCTAAATGGAGGGGGCAAAAGCAAAAAGTAGAAATTTTTATGTTTGATTTTTAATCATGATTAATTGACTTTATTGATTATTAAAAATACTAACATTATAAAAGTGTGGATCTTTGTAAAACAATGTCTTAATGTAAGAAAGAAGTTGCATAGTCCTTTTGAGAATATTAAACCAAGTGTTCAGGTGCCATCTAATTTCTTGTTTAATCCAGAACTTTGGTGTGCATCATCTTGAGGAATAGGATTTTGAAGTCCAGACAGACTAACAGAAAACTGATCCAAATGTGTGTGTTTATATTTCTGCTTTTGTTGTAAAAATCAAAGTGTGATTGCTGGTTTAAAATGGTAAAACTAATAATGTTCATGGACTCGATTATAAATTTTCTAATTGTATGGGAAGAATCCAATAAACATAGAATTAATTGATTTGCAAATCCTCAAAGAGCTACAGGATCAGGTAGTGGTATGTTCTGATTCAACAGCATCATAATGCAGCATTTTATATGTGTGGCTAATGGATATTTTCATGAATGTTTGCTAGCTAGTCAGCCAATACAGAGAAATATTAGGTAGCGTAATTACTCACAGTTGTGTTTAATAAAATGAGAGAAAATTATCAAATGACACTAATAATAATAATCCTATAGCAGGCTAAATATTCAATGATAATTACAAGTATTAATCTAGCTTTCTTCCCTGATTATGACTCTGCTCTCCTTTATCATAATGGGAGTAGCACATTGTCTGCAATGAATTGTGAAAACCCAGCAGTGACTTTGGCAGTGAAGGCCTCCCATCAATTTTGATAGGTTAAAAGGATTCTGGTTGGTCTTGAGCAAATGTGTCAATTTTTTTATTCTGTGTGTGTCATAAAAGAAAGAAGCAATAGTAAATTCTTGCTGTTATTCCATGGAGCCAATAAAATCATACTGCCAACAAGAGGCTGTTGACACCATAGGTGTAGTTAACTGTCTTGAAATACTACGCCTGGAAATAAAATCCTAATATTTCACATAACCTCTTTTTTTAAAAGAAACAAAACAAAACAAAACAAAACAACTATACTGCTTACATTTAGGGCCCTGCTGTTGTGTAACTATTTTTGAACATGTCTTCTGTAAGTGTATATATATATATATATATATATATATATATATATATATACATATTTTTCTGTGCAATAAATTCATTTAGAGATAAATTTGGATTGCAAATTATTTTGGGGGAGGCGTGGTATTTGTGGCTAGTCTTACAAGTAAAAAGGACTAAAAGAAAGAAGAAAAACATTTTTTATTACAGCATATTTACATCTGTCCAAAGTACTTATCTACTATAATACTGACTAATGTATAATACTGTACACAAAGAAAGAAGCTAAATGAGTTATAATTCAGTCAGTGTATAGCTGGCCATTTTAAAACTTACCACTGAATCTTTCTGGTATGCAATGTGATATCTGGCAATCTGGTCCAGTTCATTACATCAGGTCATTTGTATGTTCTTATTACCATTTTGATAGCATAGCACATTTTATAACCCAGACATTTTACAATGGAACTATGATGCATGTATTTTCAAAAGTATAGACATACATGAAGCTATGAGGTCAAAAAAGATGAATGTCCGTAGTACCATATAGACTCAACAAATAAAAGTGTCCAAGGGTCTGAGTGTGACTTATGAATATTGTATAAGATTAGGCCAACATGTGGTTTTGATATAAATAATCTGTTCTTAAATTAGAATTACAATCGTTGAGTACAGTGTTGAAAATGGCAGATAGATTTTAGCTATCTTTGCTCACTAGGGAAAATGGAAAAATGTTTAGTTTGGTCAGATTTTCACTTAACTTCTGAAAAATCTTACGTTTGAGAGAACCCTTCTGAAATAAGAATCCTTAAAGACATAACCCCTTTGGCACAAGTTTTCAAGAAACTTGTTTGATGTTGTAGACAATTCTATGGCACACGTACTGTTCTAGATGTTTCATGCCAATAATATGTAAGCCATACCAAGGCTACATATACATATAGAGATGTTCCTCAGCTTACAAGGGGGCTATGTACAGAGAAACACATAAAAAATTGAAAATGCATTTAATACCCCAAAACTATCAAATATCATAGCTTACCTTAAGCTTATTTAAACATACTCAGAACACTTACATTTGCCTGCATTTGGGCAAAATCATCTTAAGCAAAGCCTATTTTATAACAAAGTATCAAATATCACATGCAATTTATTAAATATTACACTAAAAAAAAGAAGAATATATATATTCTATATATATATTCTATATATAGAATGCTTGTAAGAATATCAGGTGTTCACCCCTGTAATCTTCTAGCTGACTGGAAGCTGTGGCTCACTGCCGCTGCCCAGCATCACAAGATGGCACCATATAGAACAAGAGTTTCAGGTGGTAGGTGTTGTAAGTTTTACCCAAACTGACATTGGTTTTTGTCATCATATATGTCAAGTAGTTTTCTCAGGTTTATTTTTAGAATATCCTTGTATAATGAATATTTACACTGATATCTAGTATAAAAATCTTGCAATTTAACATTAGAAACATTAAGATATTGAAAATCAATCTATTTCTTTAATTCATTGAAGACATTTTTGGCTTGTTTCCAGTACTTTCTTACTGGTTAAAAAATGAATTTGAAGTAGTCTGGATTTCATTATTATATGGCACTTTCCCTTTGATGAATACAAAGACGATATTCTATATTAGCTATCTGAGAAGAATTTATTTTTTTAATTTTATTTATTTGTAAGAGAGAGAGTGAGAGAGAGCACAAGCAGGGGGAGCAGCAGGATGAGGGAGAAGCAAACTCCCGGCTAAGCAGGGAATCTGTTGCAGAACTGAGTCCCAGGACCCTAAGATCATGACCCGAGCTAAAGGCTCAGGCGTTTAACTGACTGAGCCACCCAGGTGTCCCAATCTGAGAAGAGTTCTGTATGCTATTCCTATTAATATGCAGTTTAAAGTCTAGGTAATTAACTTAATATTTTAGTGGCTATTGCATAGATAGCACTATGTTCCAGGCAGAGAGTAAGAAAGAAATATTAAATCAACCATATTCTATGCATTCTAAATGAAAATAATTAATCGATCATAAAAATCCTTCTATTTATGGAATATCAACTTATAAGCTTTCCTCCATATGAACAATGCCAAATACCAGAATAAAGGGTCATCTAATACAAATAAAGGATAGAATTAAAGAATTCTGGTAAGCCATTTAATTTTGAAAAATGGTGTTCTATTGTTGCTGAGTTGTGGTTTTCAGTTACATAATATCTGATAAGTGTAGAAGTAACATGAGTGTTACGTGAGATGAGAAATGGTATATAATTAAGATATTTTTAAAAGTACAGATAAATACAAATTTGTAAACATAGCATTATGGAGGAGTAAAAATAAATGATAGCTACACACTCTAAAGTGAATAAAACTTGGAAAGCTAATAGAGAAGTAAAACAAGGACAGTGCAAAAAGTATGGTACATTTTTATGAAGTTCAAACTAATTCTGTGAAATCATAGATGGACTTAAAGATACTATTATGTATCAAATATTGTAAAAATTAAGCAAGGAAATAGCAAACATAAAACAACCAAAGCATACAAACTTGGGTAGATACAAGAGGTGTGATCATGTTCTACTTCATAAAGAGATGAGTTAATAGATAAATACAAGTAACTAGACTTTTTAGAAGTTAATAAAACGTTGCCTGTTATTTCTTAGTAATATAAAATATATGGTTTTCTAACAAAAACGTTTATCTTAAAATATTTAAAAATAAATTTTAGGCTACTCCTAAGGTTATATTTACTTTTCCACTGTAGGAAAAGCTGGTTGTTGTAGTTGTATTTGTTTGTTTGTTTTAGTCTCCTCCTAGTTTTTATTATTATAATGTGGAATGAGGAATGTTAGATTGAAAAGTGAATTATTTTATAGACAAAAATCATTACTTGATTCACCTCCTGGTACAGCAGATGGAACTCCTGAAAATATGCCCTTTTGCCTTATGGAAGAGTAACAGTTATGCTTACTTCTGAACATACTTGGTGGTGGCCCTAAATAGTGACACCATAGTAAACATTTTGAATATTTGCAATTAATTTTTATAGTCATAGGGCTCCAAAAGGCACTGCAGGTATCTTAGCAGGTATTTCAATAAGGCTAAAATTTGCCTGACTGTTTAAAAATATTAGCAAGGCACAAAACATGGCAGAAGTATTGTCCTCAGATATTATTTATTTCCATATGCTCCTGATTCCAGACATGGCAAGTTATTTTTCAAATATTTATTATAAAAGTTTTTATTTATTTATTTGACAGAGATCACAATAAGGCAGAGTCAGGCAGAGAGAGAGAGGAGGAAGCAGGCTCCCTGCTGAGCTGAGAGCCCGATGTGGGCCTCGATCCAAGGATCCTGGAATCATGACCTGAGCCGAAGGCAGATGCTTTAACCTACTGAGCCACCCAGGCTCCCCCATGACAAGTTATTTTGATAGATGTATATACAGTGTATTTTCCAGTTATAAGAAAAATGGTTCTGCTATTTTTAACCTTTTTAAAAATTAAATAATTTTTTTCATTGAAATTTTATTTTTTAATGTTTTACTTTTCTTTTCTTTTTTTTTAAAGATTTTATTTATTTATTTGAGAGACAGAGATCACAAGTAGGCAGAGAGGCAGGCAGTGAGAGAGAGAGAGAGGGGGGGAAGCAGGCTCCCTGCGGAGCAGAGAGCCCGATGCGGGGCTCAATCCAAGGACCCTGAGATCATGACCCGAGCTGAAGGCAGCAGCCCAACCCACTGCGCCACCCAGGCGCCCCAATGTTTTACTTTTCAATATACTACTTAGAATATAAAACCTATTCCATTTTGTAAGATGTTTACCATTTAAAAATGGTAATTTTCTCATTGTGTTTCCCCTCACATTGCTTTATTTTGAATAAAAAATTTCACAATAAACATAACTGATGCTTTCCTTCTGATGGTCCCTCTGTTGGTCATATTGTATATGAGCCATGACAATTAGTTTTACAAAATTTATTGATGTTTGTTGATATGTTTTATCATAACTAATTTTCCCTCCCTTATCTAGATTCCCCAGCTTTCAGACAGGTGGACACTTCAATAAACCATACCCAAGGGATGTATCAAGTACTTCTTAGACATTCTCTCAGATCCTTGAGGTCTCATTTTGCCTAGGGATTTGCAATAGGTTCTGCCAGAGGCACCACTGTGACAACTGATGTCCATGGTCTATCTCCTGCTAAGCTCAAGAGGTCACTGGTTTCCAAGTTTATCTATAAAATTAATGCATTCCAGCAAGTTCTTTTTCTTAATATTAACAAACTTATTTTAAAGTTTATATGGAGAGGCAAAGACTCACAATAGTCAACATAGTGTTGAAGGAGAACAAAGACTGAGGACTGACTTCAAAGTTTACTAAAGCGATTGGGCGCCTGGGTGGCTCAGTTGGTTAAGCCTCTGCCTTCCGGCTCAGGTCATGATCCCAGGGGCCAGGGATCGAGTCCCGCATTGGGTTCTCTGCTCAGCAGGGAGCCTGCTTCTCCTCATCTCTCTCTCTGGCTGTCTCTCTGCCCATTTGTGATCTCTCTCTCTGTCAAATAAATAAATAAAATCTTAAAAAAAAGTTTACCATAACGATAATTGTAAGCATGATATTGTAATACCACAGAGAGACTAGATTAAAGCAACAGAATATATATTATCAATTATATTTTATATTTAATAGAAAAGCAAAAGCAATACAAGAGAGCAAAATACAATCTTTTAAACAAATGGTTCTGTAGCAATGGTGAAGCTAAATCTAAAAATATAAAATAAAATAAATCCAGGCAGATATCCTACACTCTTCACAAAAATGAACTCAGATTGGATTATAAACCTAAACATGAAACATGTAGAAGGTAATATAGAAGAAAATTTAAATGACCTTGGTTTTCGCAATAACTTTAGCTACAAAAGCACAAGCACTGAATTTAAAAATGTCTACTCTGTGAAACACAATGCCAAGAGAATGAAAAGGCAAAGCACAGAGTATGAGAAAAAATTTGCAAAATACACATCTGGCAAAGGACTGTTAATCAAAAATACACAAAGACCCCTAAAAACTCAACAATGGGGGAAAGACCGGATTAAAAATGAGCCAAAGGCCTTAGCAGATACCTCACCAAAGAAAATATTACAGATGGCAAATAAGCATATAAAAAGATGCTTCACATCATATGTCATCAGGAAAATGCAAATTAAAACAAAAAAGAGACACCAGTACATACCCAGAATCCAGAGCACTGACAACAGAACACGAAATGTTGGTGAGGATGTGGAGCAACAGGAATGTTCTTCCATGTGTATTGAGAATAAAGAATGGAAAACAACTTGGCAGTTTCTTACAAAACTAAACATATTCTTGCCAGATGATTCAGCAGTAGCAGCTCTTGGTATTTATCCAAAGAAGATGAAATCTATACCCACAAAGATGTCTATAGTAGTTTTATTCATAACTGACAAAAGCTTGGAAGCAACCAAGATATCCTTCCATAAGTGAAAGGTCAAAGAAAGTGTAGTACATGCAAACAATGGAATATTATTTAATGCTAGAGAAATGAATTACCAAGCTATGAAAAGATATGGATATAAATATTTAATAAATATTTGATTTTAGGCTTCTACAAGTCTATCAATGTTATTAGTATATTTTAACAGTGAATGCTCAGCATTCATGAATTTACCTAATAAAACATTTTGGGTTCAATATTTTAAATACTTCAACCTCTATGATTATATTCCTAATAATTTTGAATTGGGGTAAATAAACCTTAATTTTTTGTAACTTGTTTCTTATTGCAAGAGAGCTCAATGAAATTTTAGAAAATAAAAATTTACAAAAAAAAAGTTTAGTTTATTATTGCCAAATAATTTAAAACTTTATCTTATATTCAAATACATATATTTTTCTAAATTGATTTATATGCTACTAAAACCAAAAACTTTTAGTTATACTAGATTTCATATCCTGCAATCAATGCCAGAAATCCATCTGGCAATGATTTGTCTTAAATAGAGTTAAGATGGGTGTTATTACAATGCAAGATGGAAACAAAGATAGTATAACAATTGGTGTTACATAACTTTTCCGTTTTGATCAAGTTACTAATCTACAAAAGGCTTTTATCAGTGACAGACTTGGGACTTTAACAAAACTTTTAAACTAGCATGTGCGACTCATTCCTAGAAAACAACACAATCAATAACACTTTATTTAGATTAAATCATGACTATTTCTCCATTTGAATAAAAAAGGTAGCAACCCCAATAAGTTTATTGAACATGAAAAGTTGAAATGCTATAATGCTCCTAAGGAATTAAATGATCCAGTCAAGAATTACTAAAAAAGGATATAAATTACCAAAGTGTTTGTATAATTGTAATGTACAACTGCCCATTATCGTTCCATAGTGTAGGCTTGTACAAGAACTCTATAAAAGAACTCCACTTCTAAACTGTGGAAAATATGTTCCCTTTTCCCCTATATACAACTATTAAGCCATTCATTTAGCTTTTAAAATATCCACTTAATACAGGCTTTTTACACATTTGAACAGGCAGCAGGGCTCTATTCTTATCGCTTACATCTGAAGGATAGACTTCTAGCGTAAGAGGTAAAGCCCATAAAAGAGCCCAATAATAACAACAAAATACAGTTTAGTGAGCCCTTACAATCTGCCAGCTACCTTTCTGAGAATACTTCAATTAATAAAACATATAAAATACCTGACCACAAAGAGCTCACATTCTTTTGAAATATAATAGTGAAATAAACCAATAATAGAGGGGCACCTTGGTGGCTCAGTCCATTGAGTGGCTGCCTTTGGCTTGGGTCATGATCTCAGGGTCCTGGGATGTAACTCCCCAGCAGGCTTTCTAGGCAGTGGGGTGTTTTCTTCTTCCTCTGCGCACCCTCCCAATTCTCTCTCTCTCTGTCTCAAATAAGAAAATAAACCAGTAATAGAATAATGATTGATGGTTGATGGTGATAAGTGATACAAAGAAATACAAGAAAGGTAAAAGCCATTGGGGAATGCTGGGATGAAAGTTAATTTTATTTTGTTTTGGGTGGTTATATCTCATTTATGAGATGTTATTTGCACAAAGACCCAGGAAGTGAAGGAGAGTGTTATACAAATATTAAAGGAAAAGATTGCTCTAGGCAGAGCAAGTAAGTATATAGACTTTGTGTGAACAGCTTGTCTGTTACTTTTGAGGAAAAGCAAGGAGGCCAATGAGGAGTTCATAGTGGTGGAGAGAGGAAGAACGTATTGATGTATGACCTTCTAGTACATTGAAACGCCTTCAGTTTTTATTTAATATGAAAGGGGAAGATACCAAAAGTCTTTCAACAGCAGAATAAAATCATATGACTTGATTTTTAGGTTAAATTGCTGTACCAAAATAAATTTGCATGGAGAAAGGAGTGCAGTATGTGTGGAAGTGGGGTTATCAATCAAGTCAATAATTCAGGAACATATGATGGTGTTTTTAGCATGCTGGGTGGTAATAGAAGTGGTGAGGTATGGTTTTCATTGTGTATATATTTTGATGGTGAATATTCTGGTGAACAGGATGAGGTATGTGCAGGACAGACATCAACATTTATTTTACCTGCACAAACAGAAGGGTGGAGTCTTCATTCCCTGATATGGAGAGAACTCTGAGTTCAAATGTTCTTTCTCATTAAATGGCATAGTGATGATGAGGATTTAGTCAGACAGTGAAAGAGAGCAGTAAGCATAGTGTTAAGCGGTAAGACATTATAATACATTGGAACATCAAAAAACGTTGTGTTGGATCATCTGTTTATGTGAGTAAATAAATAAATAAAGCTTCCTGGGGTTCTGATAGAGGTAAAGAAGACTGTATATGATCCAAAGGGGCACGTGCACCAAATGTTTATAGCATTAATATCCACAATAGCCAAACTATGGAAAGAACCTAGATGTCCATCAACAAATGAAATATATATATATATATATATATATATATATATATACACACAATGGAATACTATTCAGCCATCAAAAGAAATGAAATCTTGCCATTTGCGTTGACATGGATGGAACTGGAGGGTATTATGCTTAGCAAAATAAGTCAACCAGAGAAAGTCACTATCATATGATCTCCCTGATATGAGGAAATGGAGGTGCAATGTGGGGGGTTTGGGGAACAGGAAAAGAGTAAATGAAACAAGATGGGATCGGGAGGGAGACAAACCATAAGAGACTCTTAATCTCACAAAACAAACTGAGAGTTGCCGGGGGGGGGGGGGTGGGGAGGTTAGGGAGAGGGTGGTGGGGTTATGAACATTGGGGAGGGTATGTGCTGTGGTGAGTGCTGTGAAGTGTGTAAACCTGGCGATTCACAGACCTGTACCCCTGGGGCTAATAATACATTATATGTTAATTAAGAATAAGAAAGAAGAAGAAGAAGAAGAAGAAGAAGAAGAAGAAGAAGAAGAAGAAGAAGAAGAAGAAGACTACTATAAATCAAATGCTATGGTTTTCAGCATAGAGTGTGTAATCAGGCATATTTTATTAAAGTAACCAAGTAAAATGAGGTCGAAAATTGGAATAACAGAAAACATAAAAATCAGAGATTTTAAAAAGAGATATGGGACAGTGTAGAGAATATAGTCAATGATATTATAATAGTGTTATATGGTGACAGATGGTGGCTATATTTGTAGTGATCATAGAATAATGTATGGAGATCTTGAAAACCTGAAACCAATGTAACACTGACTATCAACTACACTCAAATAAAAAAATAGTAAAAGGAAACATTTTAATTTAAAAAGATAAAAAGAGGGACAAGAATTTGAAAAGTGAATTTCAAAAAGAGTAAAGATGAGGCTAAGACATACTCTGAACCTTGAGGAAAACACCATTTTGAAAATTCTTCCCATTTTGAGAAAACTCAAATGAATCAATACCATAAAAGAACCCATTTTAACCGAGAGATGTAATGAATGCTCAAGAAATAATTTTATGACAGGATAATTCTTCCCTATGAAACAGCATACAGAAACCCGGGGAAACACCTGGAAGCCAAATAAACTATACTGAAAATAAGAATTAGGAAAAAGATAAATGATGAAAGATAAGAAAATTAGACCTGCGACAGAGACCTAGTGAAGAGAATTTTTAGCTTGTGGTTTAATGTTTTTGAGGATAATCTAGAGTTCATAACTGCCTTGAGGCAGGCTGGTTGTAGGCAGTTTAGGCAGACCCCTAAGAGAGGCCTACTTTGGGCTGGACAAAGACAAATCCAACCATTTGACTAAAGTGTCTGTGAAGATGTTGAAGTCAGATGCAGCAGAGAAAGACCTGTCAAACCTAATCTCAGAAATGGAGATGATGAAGATGATTGGACAGCACAAGGACACCATCAACCTGCTGGGTCCTGCACACAGGATGGTCCTTCGTACACTATCATGGAATATGCCTCCAAAGACAACATACAGGAGTACCTGCAGGCCCAGAGGTCTCCTGACCTGGAGTACTGTTACAATATCAGCCACAATGCAGCAGAGCAACTCTCCTCCAAGCACCCGGTATACTTTGCCTACCAGGTAGCCTGAGGCATGGAGTACCTTGCCTCCAAGAAGTGCATACACCAAGACCTGGCCACCAGGGAAGTGCTGGTGACAAAGGACAACATGATGAAGATCTCAGACTTCAGCCTTGCCAGAGATATCACCACATCAGTTACTATAAAATGAGAACCAACAGTGGACTGCCTGTGAAGTGGATGGTCCCTAAGGCCATGTTTGACCAGATCTACATCCACCAGAGTGACTTCTGGTCTTTTGGGGGTGATCCTGTGCAAAATTTTCACTCTGGAAGCCTCCCATATCCTGGAGTGCCTGTGGAGGTGGTTTTCAAGCTGCTGAAGGAGTCATTTGATGGATAAGCCAATAAGTGCACCAGAGAGTTATACACAATAATGAGGGGTGGCTGGCATGTGGTACCTTCAAGCTGCTGGTAGAAGACCTGGATCATACTGTGGCCTTGACCTCCAACCAGGAGTACCCGGACCTGTCCTTGGCCCTGGAACAATACTGTCTATGCTTTCCCAACACCCAAAGCTTCACCTGCTCCTCAGAGAAGAATTCCACCTTCTCTCATGTGCCGTTGCCCAGGGAGGCCTATCTGCCCTGACACCCAGCCCAGCTTGCCAATGGTGGACTCAAATGACTAGTATCCCTATTACTCCTGTCCAGATTCCGTCATAAGCTGTAACCCTTACCCCCCACCCTCCCTGCAAGACTCACTGCCTTCTCCTTTGTCCCTTTCCTACTGGCAGGAGCCAGCTGCCTACCTGAGGCCTTCACCCCTTGAAGTTCACCTCTCTTCCGCTTCCTCTTCCTCCTCCTTACAACCTGCTCATGAAAGAAAGGCACAGAGAGGCAGGTACTTGCTCGTGGCTACTTCCTTCCCGCCCATATGTTGGACCAAGACCCCTCCCTGGCATCTGGTACTGCCTGGACATCGAGGGAGTGGGAGATGAGGCATGCCAGTGAAAGCTGTTGGAGCTTTCCTGTTTTGGTTTTGTCTGCTTAGCATAACATGTAAGACTGAGTTCTGATGGCAGGGACCTAGTCCTTGGGGCTATAGCACTAGCGAGGGGAGGTCAACTGCTGTGGGCCTTGGCTAAGAGCAACCCATGCTCCAGAGATATGGTGCCAAGGGCTTATTAATTTTGATACTAGTTTGCTTTGCTGACCAAATACCTGGTATCAAAAGATGGGAAGGCAAAGGCTGAAAGCAGTGTTGTGACCATGGGGTCCAGCCCCAAACTATGAAGAAAACACAAAGTGTATAAATCTGTGTAAGTATATATTTACACACCTTTTTAAATAGGTTGTTATCAAAGACTTAATCAATGGGTAATATGCTCCTCGTGGCTGGGAAGCATCAGTTGCCATATATTAAAAACAAAGAAAAGAGGTGTCTGGGTGGCTTCCTCCAAGAAGTGTCCCTTCTTTTCAGGTCATGATCCCAGGGTCCTGGGATGAAGCCCCACATCAGGCTCTCTGCACAGTGGGAAACCTGCTTCTCCTTTTCCCTCTGCCCTGCTTATAGTTCCTCTTCCTGTCTCTCTGTCTGTCAAATAAATAAAATATTTAAAAAAAAAAACAAGAAAGAAACAAAATGTTTTAAAAGGCCTTTTTTTTTTTAATTTTCTAGGGGTGCCTGGATGACTTAGTTGTTTAAGCAGATGTTTGCCTTTGGCTGAGGTCATGATTCCAGTGTACAGGGATCCAGCCCTGCATGGGACTACTTGCACCCCAAGGAGCTTGCTTCTTCCTCTCCCTTTGCACATGATTCCCCCTGTTTGTGTGCTTCTTCTCTCTCTCTCTCTCTCTCTTGCTGTCAATAAATAAAATAAAATCTTTTACTAAATAAATAAAAAAATAAATAAATTTCTAAACCTACTTTCAGTTTAGGTCCCTTAACAAAAATTGCTACTGCTTCATTAAAAAAAAAAAAAGGATAATTTAGAAAGATGCTTCCAGAGTTAAAAAGCTGTTTTGTTTCTTTGTCAGGATTCAATATAGAAGTGCTTTAAAAAGTAAAAGAAAAAATATGCTATATTAACTCTAATCACACTATAACTTTGGTGGTTATATCAAGATAATGAAAAGTGATTTTAAAGCAAATTTCATTATCAGACATAAAGATCAAGTCAAAATTACAGAAGAGTAAAGGGATGAATTCATCAGGGAGTATAATAATTCTTTTTTTTTTTAAAGATTTTATTTATTTATTTGACAGAGAGAGATCACAAGTAGGCAGAGAGGCAGGCAGAGACAGAGAGAGGAGGAAGCAGGCTCCCTGCTGAGCAGAGAGCCCGATGCAGGACTCGATCCCAGGACCCTGAGATCATGACCTGAGCCTAAGGCAGCGGCCTAACCCACTGAGCCACCCAGGCGCCCCGGGAGTATAATAATTCTTGAATTTTAATACGTAACAACAGATTTGGGGATATATAGGGAAAAACTAAGAACAAAAATCATAACTTCTACCTTGGACGACAAATGGAAAATAATTTCAACACCCTTATTTTAAGATTACATAGACAAATGGTCATCATATTGGTAAGATATGTAAGACTTGAACAAAATGATCAACTAACTAGATATGCTTGATATTACATTACAGTAACTGAACTAACTGAGGTCAGTCTTTGGTGAATCACAGAAACAGGTGGAGTTGTCAAACAAAGGAATCTTTGTTTACAACATACAAGGAGTTCACAGGGAATAAGTTCCAAAGCCTTGACTGTTTGAACAGGAGAGAGATTTTTATTTAGTATTTAAGATGAATACTCAGAAGGGAGAGTTTTATTATCCCGTGTATGGTTGGTCATAAGGTTGTGGATGCATGCACATCCACATATGTATTTGTGCAATATGTATTGCATGTTCACCTGAATGAAGCTTGTATTCCACCGAGGGCAGAAACTTCAACGTTAGAATAAAGCAGAGGTAACTGTTGGACAAGGGAAAGGAACTCTGCAGGCTTCAAGAGCAGATAGAAACTAGATGGGGTCTTGGGCTCATTTTCTGGGACAAGGAATGCAAGGCCTTGATTGCTTTTGAAATAGCACTAGGAGTTTTACCACTGATTTATTGTCTCAATAGCTTAGGCTATTTCCTGGTCTGGTGGTGACTGTTAGTTTTCCCATTGCCTTGTTCCCTCAAAATCCTTAGGAGTGAGGTTTTTGCATTTCTTTGTAAGAACCTCCCAGGAATTTTTGGAAGAAGTGTGCTGGGGCAAGTACACAGGTGGGGTATAGATCATTGAAAATAGCTGGGGACAAAAAATGACTTTTCTTATGTCAGGAAAACTATATCTCTTCTTTAATTTTCTAGGAACCTCTAACTCTTTCTGCTGATGTTACCAGCAGGCATCTGAGATATTACTGATTGTTCTCTTGAACCTAAGGAAAAGGAAATGTAGAAAGCAAAAGAAAAAACTTTAAAATCTATCCTGCAACTCATCAATGCACTGCAGCCACCTCTCTGTCTTTCCCTTTCTCTTTTTCTCTCTTTCTCTTTCTCTCTCACTTTCTCTCTCACATACGCACAACACACGCAAATCGACTTAAAGCAATTTTTAATTTTCCCTATTCCATTTTAATATACTTGAGGCATGATCATTTTCTTAGTAAATACAAGAAAAAAAAATCTAGGATTCCATCATTCTGTGTGATTAAAGTATTGAGGAATTTACTTCCAATAGCACTTATAAAAACATATTTTATTTAAGGAATATTATATAATCAGGTGCCTGCATTTTTCTTATTCTCTAACTAGTGTTATTTGGCAATTAATATTTTGTCAATCAATATTCCCCTATACCTGAATGTGTGGGCAGTGAGAGATGAGTTAGAGGCAAGGATGGTGAACACTCCCAACAACTGCAGACTACATATATCTTAAGCCATGATTTTCTTTGCAAAGGTCAACATTGATAATGTTCTAGTCATACCTCCGTGTACCAGGAAAGAAGTAGCATATTTCTTGAAAGACACAGCTATCAAAGCTCCATTGAGAAACTGTAAAGATGGACAAGCGATTTCCAAATTACATATCTGATAATGGACATCTACTCTGATTATTTAAATATGAATAAAAATAAAAAACCTTACTAATAACCAAACAGAGTATCCAATTTTACATGTGAAGGAAATAATGGAAGAGACATGTCACCAAAAGTATATGGATGGCTTATAAGTACATGGCCAATTTCTCAACATTTAAACATTAAAGAAATAAAAATTAAAATCATAATGAGACATGCTTACATATCTATTAGAATGGCTAAAATTATAAAGGCTAATTGTACTTGGTCTGAGCTAGATTGAGAAGAAACAAAAAATCTAAACTGTTGTTGGCATATATCATGATACAACCACTTTGGAAAATAGTTTCAAAATTTTTTTAAATGAAAAATATGTTGCAGTTACACAAATAGCCATTTTATTCTAGGCATTTCACCAAGAGAAACAATCCCTATGTTCATACAAGGACTTGTATGTGAATTTCATAGCAGCTTTATTTTTAAAAATTGAAAACAGTGGAAATGTTCATCAATGTCCATCAATAGAGCAAAGACAATTGGAGATTCTCAAAGTAATGATGCCGAGAAAAGAAAATCCAGGCCATGAATAGTATATACTGTGTGATTCCATGACTACAAAAAATCTAGAAAATACAAATTTATATATAGTCACAGTCATCAAATATATGGTGTGATTTTAGTGCCTTCTTCTGTGCTCCCATAGCTTCCTACACTTGGATCTCCGAGCATTTCTTACACCATGTGAAAATATGAACTCTTTCTCTTTATTCTGTCTTACTAGAATAAGAATCCTTGAAATTTTATGGACAATTGAACTCTCAGTTATTAGCAAAAATTCTATCACACAGTAAGTTTCCAAATATAAAAGCCAGAGTTTTACAATGACTTCGAAGCTTTTACATGATCTAGCCACTCATTTAACCTCTGTGACCTCTTTCCCTGCTACTCTTCAGTCACTCACAGTGGCCTCCTTGCTATTCCTCAGATATGCCAGGCATGATCCAACCTTATGGCCTTCAAGATAGCCAATTCCTTTGTCTGGAGTGACCTTATTGCTGATAGTTCTGCGCAAATTCATCACCTTTCCATACATTTGTTCAATTGTCAGCTTCATTGTAACTACCCTGATCTTTCTATTAAAAGATTTAACTCCCCATCCCCTGCCTAGCAACCTTGATTTTTCTCACCCTGATCGAATTTTTCTTTTTCCCCATTGTACTCTTCCTTTTTGAATGCACTATGCCATTTTTATTAAGGTTTATAGCTTTGAATTGTCTCACCCATTAAAATAAAAGTTCTACAAAGCCAAGTATTTCATTTACCAGTGTAGTCTGAAGTAATATCTGCCATATAATAGTTCAGTAGACAACTGGTAAATTTCAAAATAAATCAATGTTGAGAGTATACTGAATTTCATAAGTCATTTCAATATTTTTTTCCAAAAAATAAACTACATAAAACATACTTTAAATTTACTTTCAAAATATTTTATAGCATATAATGGACAATATACATAAGCCTAAAGAAACAATCCTATAATTAACCATTTCATACCTACTTAAAAACTGCATAATACCACACTCTTAGATCCTCTTTGAATGCTCTAAAATAACCCTTCAAAGGAAATACATTTTTAAAACTCACAGATTTTTTGGCAAATAATTTAATAAAATAAAAGTTTCATTCATCTATGTAGATCAAAATAAATGTTTTTAATAAGCATGAAATTATAACTCTGAAGTGTGCTAAAATGAAACCACCTGCTAAGGGTGAGAGAACAAAAATAAACATCCTTTTTCCAAATAAGAGGAATTTATTACCTTTGAATCAAAGCATGTGGATTTGTTTTAACTGGCAATAAAGCAATATGGAGACACAAACCATAGAAAGTC